>NC_037677.1:53941412-53965879 GCF_003255815.1 Theropithecus gelada
AAAAAAAAAAAAAAAAAAAAAAAAAAAAAAAGAAAGAAGAGTTTCTTACTACCCACTATTCAAAATGTAACCCATAAATGGCACCATCTACAAACACAGAATCTCAACCCCCACCTTTGAACTAAGCAATCTTACATTGCCTTTTAGTCGGACTGGCAGACAATTAATTCATAAGCACATTAAAGTTTGAGAAGCATTGTGTTAGAGCAAAGAATTCAGGACTTCGTGCTTGGTTGGCCATCAGCCGCCAGAATAAAGTCAAGTCACGAGGGCGGTCTGGCCTTGGAGAGCTGGGCCCTCCGCCAAGACCCTGAGAACAGAACATTACAGACATGCACACATCTCTACCCCTCTGCCTGGAATATCCTATTTCATTCTGTGCTTCACGACTCAAAGGCCTCTTTAAGAAGGCTTCCCTGATGTTCTGCCAGCTCCCTACTTTCAGCCTCCCACTTCTACCCCCAAGAGGTGTTGATTCACCCCCTCCTCAGTTCTGTGTCCAAACATCACCCACGTTTCTCCTGATGTGCTTGACACACCGGTTTGGACCTGTCAGATTTCTCTCCTTTGGGGACATTCTGCAGTTTATCTCTGAATCTCTCATGCCTAGCACAGCGCACATCTGGTACAAAGCAGGCTCACCACAAGTGCATGCTGAAAGGTATTCAACAGAATTGAATGATAAAGACAATGGCTTATGGACAACCAAAGTTCTTGGGACAAACAGGAAAGAACCTGACACAGGCCTGTTTCTAATTCTTTAATTTGGCAAGTTACGCATTAGTGGATTATAGTTCACAGAACAATTAGGGGGAAAACCACAGCTCTTATCTCTTGCTGTAAATAAGAAATTTCCCAGAGCCTGGAACAACTTCTGTACCTTTATGCATTTCCAAAATGTTTCTGGATTTCTGACTTGTGTGTATGACTCAGGAGCACATGGAATGGTCTCTGATCACAGATTTGATGGGCATTTCTATGTCAGTATACAAAGACGAGCTTACATCCACCCCACAAATGGACTCTCTCTGACTCCTAGGACACATCGGTGCATTCAGATAGTCCAGGGCCCCTCACAGTCAGCTCCACATTCTTCCAACACACTCCTGCCGCACTGAGAGGCAAACAGCCTCCACCTTCCCACTGCCCAGTGATGGGCATTTGGCATGTTTGCTCCTAGGCACAAGGGAATTCAACTCAACTAGACCCAACATTTATATCCAAACACTTATTCAGCACTGAACTGTTCAATAAATGATGATTTGGGAGGACATAAAATGATACACAATCTGCAAGAAAATATAGACCTGGCACACAAATAACAAAAAAATCAAGTGGTAAGGTGAGGCAGCTTGGGCAAGGTATGGGCATGAGGCTATGGTGGTGCAGGGATGACAGCCAGTCTGGGTAGCCACAGAAGCACCCAGAAGGAAGTGGCTTTGGAGCCGGTATAGGACACAGGAGGCAGCATGGACAGGCTACGTCGGGATGGGGCCAGCTAAGCTGGGAGACAGCAGGCTGACTGGGGCAGGTGTCAGTGCTGAAGGAGCCCTGAGAACTCAAACTTCTATGTTCCAAAGACCCCCATCTCCATACCTCAAGTTCAAGGGCTGGGTACAAGATCCAGACCGCAAAACCCCCAGAAGTGCTGTCTTCCAACCTCCCACTGTGATCCTGGAAGTGTGAGCAGAGAATCAGCCCTCTGGGGTGATGGACCCCATCCTCAGGCACTGCAGCACCATGCTGAGAGTGTTATCAGGACCAGTGGTGAGGGTCAGGCCTCTCCATGGACCAAACGCACCCAGCGGGCCTCTAGCAGCCCAGTCTTGTGCCAGAGAGCAGCACAGAAAATTCACTTTCAGGAATACCTGGCGAGCACTCAGGCCTAGCCTCTTACCCAAGGCCCTGGGCTACAAAGCAGCTCCCATCCTGGCAAGTCTTGAAGCAAGTACTACTGTGACTTGCTGCACAGTGAGCAGACCCCGAATTCTGAAATCACAATTATTCCTAGGCACAAAAAAGGACAATCAAAGGAACTTTAATTTCTAAACAGAAACGATGCATTTTCACATGGTCCTCTAAGATTGCAGAGATAGGCAGGCCAGCAATCCTTTGTACCTCTGCAGTCAGTGGTCTCAGAAGCCAGTCAGTAATGGCCTAATTTCATTCACTCAACAGTCTTGTGATGGAAAGAGTATCCTGTTTAGCAGCTAACGCTGAGGTTCAGAGTTCAGTAACTTCCCCTGTGTCACAGAGCCAGCAGGCAGCGGTACTATAACCTGGACCCGAGTCAACAGGAATCAGACTCCAAAGCTTGAAAGACTACCTTTCCTCCCCACACATTCAGAAGTGGGTTTACATCTGCTATAATTGTTGATTAACAAAGAAAAAAAGAAAGAAGTGGGTCCTGGAGATCCAGGAGTATGATTCCCTTTGTCTTAAAGAGAACTTTTTTTAATCACCTTATTTTTTCAGTCATCATGTACAGTCAAACCCTGTTTACTCTAAAGGAAATTTACCATATACCAGATGTTCCTTCTCTTTCCTCCCCCTTTTTATCCCCCATCTATTAAGGAAAGGGTCAGTTTCTCTGGAACAGAATAGTAGGGTTGTTTACAGAAGAGCCAGCCCCCACCTGACACAGCTATAGCATTCATTTCCCCACTGCTGGCCTTATCTCATCCACCCTCTCCCACAGAAGATGAAGCAGGATAAAGCCACAAACAAACAACAGCTGTGGCAGCTCAGCGTGGCAGCTCTGGTCTGAACATGGGGGCAAGAGGAGGAGACCCAGTGGGGCTCCCTAGGCTAAGCTGAGTCAATTCCTCCCCAGGTCCCATTTTTTTTCAACTCCATGAGGAGGTTCCTAATGATCCCCAGTGACATCCCATGAGTCTAACAAAAACAGGTCACTTTGGAGTCAGAACATTCTAGGTTCCTCACCACCATCCCCACTCCCAATTTCAGTTTCCAGCTTTGAGACCCTGTGTTTTCCCTATATAAGGCAACTCCCCTCCTCACATGGTCTCCTACCCCCAACCTCAGACACTTCAAACTTGGGAACAAGGTACTCACCATCCACAGCGTCCACACCTCTGCTTCTCCTGACAAAGAAGCATACCCAGGGGTGAGCAGGCGGGCCTGGGCAGGCAGCAAGGGGAGGGCTGGAGGCGGGACTAGGTCCCTAGGCTCAGTCACACCACAGGCAGGACCAGGCCACCCAGAAACCCTGGGGCTCCTTCAGCTGCCAACAGCCAGTCTCCAGAAAACATCTAAGTGGAAAGCTGCCAAGGCCCCCTAGACCTTCAAAAAGTTGAGCAAAGCTTTCAGTCATTTGCAGTCATGCAGATTATAACATTTCCCAAGTGCCACCAGACTCCTTCTCTGCTATCCGGTGCAGACTAAAGAAGCAACGCACGCACACAGCCCACATGTCACACTAGTGCAAATAAAAGATGTCCCTTTCTCTGTGGCTCCTTATGCAGCCTGTTCCCTTGCCCCATTTCTCACCCCAGGCCTGGAAAGTCAGCTGGCACCTCTGAGGTCCCTCACCTGCTGTCTATTCTTTACCTCCCTTTGCTTTCCCTTCCTTTTCTGCCACATCGGTGGCTTCCCTCAACCCACACTCCCTTCCTGGGTGACTTCTCCTTCCAGCACTTCACCCACCACTTTGTTATTGATTTCCAAGTTCCTATTGCTGTTCTGACCCAAAGTTTCCACTTGGGGATTTTGTAGGTATCTCTGTTGTACCACATCCAAAACTAAAGTCTACTTCTCTGCTGGAGTTCCATGGCTCAGTAGATTCGGGGTGGGGGGGGCAGGGATTCACATTTTACTGTTCATTTGCCTTCACTGCCCACATCAACTCAGGTATCTGCTACTCATCCTCTTCTTGACCTCACTGCTGCTGTCCAAACCCAGGACCCTATAACTCTGTCCCTAGCCTATTTCAAGAACCACAGAACTGAACCTGGCTGGTTCTAGTCTGGTCCTCTATAGTTTATTTTCCATGCCATAGTCACGGCGATCCCAGCACACCCCAACCTGATTACATCCTTGCCTTGCGTTCAGGCTGTCACTAACTCCTCAGTATGCCAGCTGACGGGGCCCTCCACAGCTTGGCTTCAGCTCACCCTTCAGGCCTCACCCCTGCCCCTGCAGCACCCTTTTCAGACCACTCCCTGTGCAAGTGTTGCTCATGTTGTTTCCTTTGCCCAGGATGCCCCCCCCACCCATGCCAACCACGTAAATGCCTACTTATTCATAAGGCCCAGCGCACATAACACTTCCTCTCCAAAGCCTTTCCTGAAAGCCCCGACAACTGACTGCTCACTCACCTCTTCTATAGCATGCATGTGTGTGCACACACACCCATAACCCTGCACAATGCACCAATGGATTTTGTAAATTTTATTTATTTACATGTCTGTCTCCACAAGATGGTGGCACAATGTGTTGTCGTCTTCATTTCTGCATCCCCAGCACTCAACACAGATCCTGGTAATTACCAGGCATTAAATGTTAATGAAATGATCTGAATTCTACTCTTAGAATTCCACAGTGTGGCAGACTTGGAACTTATAGCTACTCAATTCCAATTTCAGCTCAGTATGAAAGGTAATTTTGGACAGGGCTAGCTTGACATTAAAGAAAACACTCTAGCTTGGGACTTAGGTAACCTTAGGCCGGGTCCTTGCTCTACTGCTCACTAGCAGGGCAATCTGACTTAAGCTATGAAGACAACTCGGGGCCTGGATCTCATCATCTGTATAGACAGAGGAAGGAACTCAAAATTCTAAGAAGCTGTCTTAGCTCTGACATCCAAAGACTCTGAAGTACCATGGGACTGTAACTACAGGGATCTGATGTCCAGAAAGCCATGGGAAGCCCTGCCACCACTGTTCTCCTGCTGGTGTGCACATTCACATTGCCTCCTTCCTGGGGCCTAACTCCTGACTGTTCCAGGAGCTGCCTCTGGGCAGGAACTGATAAAGTCTTAATGAAACAAAGTATCAGCACTGGGTGAGTTAATTCATGTCTGAAACAAGTAGAGACAGCATCATATTCTAAACATCAAGGGTACACCTGCCCAGCCCAGCCCCACCCAGGGAATCCTCCCTCTTCAGAATGAGCGGGCCTGAGGCAGAGACAAGGGAGAAGCAAGAAAGGGTGCTGAGGGAGACAAAAAAACTGAGAGTGCACATGCCTCCTTGCCTCAGGCCCTCAGTGAACAAGGCTTGAAAGGATGCTTCATCTTCCTTCTCTGATCTCCTCTGTTCCCCTCTCCTTCCCTCAAAGCTCTCAATCAGCTTCATTTTACTGAGCAAATGAAGAAACTAAAGCTCAGAGAAGGAGCTGGCTAGTCCAAGGTCACATGGGAAGGACAGGTTGTCAGTGGCTGCGCTGGGAGTCAGGTCTGGGTCTCCCAACTTCCAGTCCATAACTGTTTATCCTGCATCGGACACGATGAGTCCTGGGCAGCCAACCACAGGCCAGTGGCCTCTAAGGCTGGAAGAGCATGGGAGTTCGGGCTCAGGAAGTGGGGCCCTGCAGGTCTTGAAACCTGTTCACTGGCCTCAGGCAAGCTAAGAGCAAGACTGCCCCTAAACAGGGCCTGGGAAATCTGCTGCCTGGAGAGAACATCAGCCTCTCCCTAGCCCAATCTTTGGTAAGCAGCTTATAATCTGAAGCCAAATGTCTTCTTAAGGGTCTCGTTGCCTAGTCTCCGCTGAGAAGTCATTCTGCACCTCTCCTCCCCAGAGTAACAAGACTCTGTCCATCCTTGTCTAGCAGACTGATGATGCAGGCACACAGAGCCTTATGAGCAACAGATGCCCTTCCACCCACCCTTGTCTTCAAACACCACAAAACTAGTCACTTGCAATGAGCTCTCACCTACCTGCCTCAGTCTCCAACTCTCAGCCCTGCTCCTTGGGGTGTGTATCTGCCTGGTTTTGGCCCAGCCCTACTCTCAAATGCCAGATTCAGAAACCTCTGAATAGATGCTGAAAGCAGCACCAGCCCTCACATTCCTCACTCTTGGGCGTATCTCAGGGTTTCCCAGTAGCTGATTATGTCCTCTTGTTTCCTCAAGCTGTAGCGGCCCCGCAAAGAGCAAGCCATTCTAATCTCACTTGCACAACCTCCTGTCTGGGCTCCATCAAGTTACATGGGTGTGGATAGGAAGGCAAGGCAATACCACAGAAGACACTGGGCTAAAAGCCAAAAATCCTGGGTTTTCTCTCTTTGAGAGTTATTTTATCCCTCTGAACCTCAGTGTCTTCTTAAAAACAAGGGCGCTTTAAAGAGTTGTCATAAAGATTATATAAGAAGGGCAATTTGCAATGCGGCAATGCACTAGAGTACTGCAAAGCAGCATTATCTTTCTCTCCTTTGCAGGGCTCAGATTCACTCACGCCCCTATAAAGACAGGATATCTGAAGCAGGACAGACACAAAATACTGAACTTGGTCTGATGGAAACACTGACTTGTCTCAGCCCCTCTGGCCTGTAGGCCTGCTCCATGCTATTCCTGTAGTAGCCAAAACTGCCTCCTGCACTAGCAGCGCCAGAGAAGGCAAAGGGCACTGTTCAGTTGTAATTTCCCTGTGCCAGAGGCCACTGAGCTCAGAGGTGAGGCTGGCTCCCTGCACAGCACCTCGGGATGGTTCTTGCCACACAAGCTGCAGCGGAAAACTTGGAGCTTCTCCTCAACATTTCACAAAAAGGCAAGAATCCAACTGGCAGAACAGCTGCCTTCTTTTTTTTTTGAGACGGAATCTCGCTCTCCCAGTCCGGAGTGCAGTGGCTCCATCTCAGCTCACTGCAAGCTCCGCCTCCAGGGTTCATGCCAATCTCCTGCCTCAGCCTCCCAAGTAGCTGGGACTACAGGCGCCTGCCACCATGCCTGGCTAATTTTTTGTATTTTTTAGTAGAGATGGGGTTTCACTGTGTTAGCCAGGATGGTCTCAATCTCCTGACCTTGTGATCTGCCTGCCTCGGCCTCCCAAAGTTCTGGGATTACAGGCATGAGCCACCGCTCCCGGCAGCCTTATTTCTTAGATAGGGATAGAGCCTGGGGCTTGAGCCCTAGAGTTCCAGTCCTATCCAAACTTTCTGAGCACCATTTAAATGATACGAGATTAGACAATCATCAGAAATGTCTTTTGTACCCCTTCAGGAGTAATGCAGAAGGTCTCAACTAAACGACATGCTCTTATAAAAGAGGGGAATATAGGAAAGGTCCACACCAACAACAACTAATATCTAACTTTAATTCCTGCAAGCTGTATAAACCTGGACAAGGAACTGTTCTGCATCAGTAAAATGGGAATGCTTTCTTAATTACCTTCTACAGTGTTGCAAGAATCAATGGATTAAATGTATAGGAGGTGCCTTGTGAAGTACCTCACAAAAAGTGCAATAAATACGATGTATAATTCTTCATTTCTAGAGCAGTGATTACCCTCAAAACGTTATTTGTACCCAAAATGAAGTTTTCTGATGAATGAGTATGGTAAGGAGTTGGGGTTTGCAGCCGAAATCCCAACCCTCATTCTCTAAAGCTGGGCCCAAGCAAGAGCATTCAAGACTATTCAAGCTGACTCCTTCACAATGCTTTTCAAAACAAATCCTGCTTATTTTCTTTTTAAAAAACCACCTGCCAGGTTCAAAGGAAAATATATTAAAATAAAACAAACAAAAAAGCTGAGTTCTGGGTTGCTGGGCTGTGGAGACAGCATGGTGTGGCAAGAAAAAGAGGCGCAGGAGCAGCTGTGAACCCAGGTCCGACAGTGGACTCCGGGTGCGCCTCCTTCCCACAGCCCTGGTCCGGCTGGGCCTTAATTTCCCTTCCTTTGCCTCTAACCATCTCCACCTGCGCCTTCACCTCCCGCCCCAGCAACAACCCTGGGGGCAGATTGTATATCTACCTTTTCATTCCTAGACCTCAGCAGGGTTAAGTTTACAACTGGGCTCTACCCAATTTAAAGTCAGGTGTTTGTGACTCTTGGGAAAGAGGGGGAACAGGTGCCTCTGAAACGCTGAACGACGCTAGAAACCGTGCCCTCTTAAAAGACACGACCCTAAGTGGGCACAGAGACGAGGACGAGGACTGCCAGGTCCACACCTAGGGCTGGTCCAGCCGGGCCACCCCCAGGCCCACGCTCCAGGGCAGAGCCCTCTCCTCTGTTCCTTGTCCTAACAATTCGCGAAGGTCGGCGTCACTCAAGGCTCGGGGGCGGGGACAGAGGGGCCCCTAGCCCGCCGCAGCAGCGCCGGGTCCCCGTCTCCGGTCGCCGACGCCCGTGTGCAGGGTTTTTCCACCGGCCGCCGCGCAGGGTGGCGGAGAGGACGTCGTCCTCTGAGGGAGCGCCAGCGCTGCGGTGCTTCCTAGGGAAGTTGGCGCGGGCCCGAGGGGCGCGCCTCACCAGCCCAGCACCCACCCTACCGCGCGCCGCCAGCCCTGCCTCAGTTTCCCCGCTTACGCCGCGGCAGGCCCCGCCTACGGACATCACATACCTCGCGGAGCCCCGCGCGCAGCACCTACCTCAAGTGCCTCCCTTCTTCTGGCCTGGATCTCCCGCCCCGACGCCCGGGCGCTGAGGGGCCAAACCGCCTGGCCCCGAGGGTCCCAGGGGCGGGCCCTGCGCCTGCGCAGCTTCGAGCCTGCGCTCCCTCGCGCGCCGCCGCGCCACCGCGCCACCGCCATGTGACCCGCCCCGCCCCCCGTGGGAGGAGCTCCAGGCCCGCCCCCGCCTCGCCGACCTCCGGGCCGCGGTCTCCTAGCCCCAGTGGCGCTCGGGCGTGTGCCTAACCGGTCCTTTTACGCACAGCGCTCGGTCGGTCCACTCCTCGTGTCCGCGAACCGGGGCCCCGATGCGTTCTTCAGGGCGCTGCCTGGGGCAAGAGAAGGCGCTGGACACCCCTAATGGAGTCTGGAAGCACCTGTCCTGCAGCCGAGGCCGGCCAACTTCCTTCCAATCTTCAGCCTGGTTTAGAATAGCTCTTTTGATAGTTTTGTTTCGTCTTGTGTTTTTAACCTCCATGGGGAGGGGGATTCTTAAGGACCGACACATTGCGTTGAGCCCCTTCTAGTTCTATGTACAGATTCAGAATTGCCAACCTCTATCCTCCACCCACGTTCCCTTTCATCCGCAATGCTGACTATGGGGCAGAGAACGGTGAGCCGCAGCCTGCGGACTCCGGGGGACGCTGAGACGGGTTGGTCACACACCGCCTATCCACTTACTCCTCGTGTTGGAAGTGCCCACACTTTCATGAAAGTAGGGGGTTGTGTCGGGCGCGCTGGCTCACGCCTGTAATCTCAGGGCTTTGGGAGGATCGCTTGAGCCCAGGAGTTCAAGACCAGCCTGGGCACCATAATAAGACTCCATCTCTACGTAAAAAACAAAAACCAGCCAGGTATAGTGGCGCGTGCCTGTATTTCCAGCTACTCCGGAGCTGAGGTGGGAGGATTGCTTGAACCCTGGAGGCAGAGGTTGCAGTGAGCCCAGATCGCGCCACTGCACTCCAGCCTGTCTCAAAAAAAAAGAAAAAAAAAAGAGACTCTGTCTTAAAAACACAAAACAAAAAGTAGGAGGTTGGGAGAACATACTTTCAGAGACAGTAGAGCTGATTCACAAGACATATCAGTGGTTGGCCGGGCTCGGTGGCTCATGCCTGTAATCCCAACACTTTGGGAAGCCAAGGCGGGCAGATCACTTGAGGACAGGAGTTCGAGACCAGCCTGACCAACATGGCGAAACCTCGTCTCTACTAAAAATACAAAAATTAGCCGGGTGTGGTGGCACGCACCTGTAGTCTCAACTACTCAAGAGGCTGAGGCAGGAGAATCACTTGAACCCGGGAGGTGGAGGTTGCAGTGAGCCGAGACGGTGCCACTGCACTCCAGCCTGGGTGAGAGAGTGAGATTCCGTCTCAAAAAAAAAAACATATCAGTGACACAATGCAAAGACCAGTCACAGGGCAGCATAGGGTGAAGTGACAAAGCAGGCCAATGCCCACCCTTTAAAGGTGGCCATTTGCCTGCAACACCTTCCCCCCTTCATCTGGGAACTGCCCACAGGTGTACAAAGTCCAAAGGCTTCCGTGATTCACCTCCCTGACTTCCCACTCAGACTCCATGTTCCATGTAAACTTACAGCAACACTTGGGGAGCTTGATCTATTTAAGGGGGTCTCTCTTCAACCAGACTGTGAGTTCCTCCACTTCACCTCTGGGACCCCACAGCCCGGCCCAGGGACAGCGCGGAAATGTACTTAGAACATGTTAGAGGTGGATCTAAGTTGTGGGGTAAGGGAGATCAGCCTGAGTGCCCATGCAGTTTTCCTGCAGGAGTTAGGCATATGATTTGAAGGCCAGAAAACATTTCATATACTTTGGTGCAATGTGGGTGTAGTTTAGAAAAAAAAAAAGTGTATATATATACACACACACACACACACACACATTTGTGTATATATATACGCATATTTTATTAGCTATCAGATGTAGCCTGGTGTGTATATATACATATTTTATGTATGTATATAATTTATACATATTTTAATATGTATATATATTATATATATATTTTATATATATATACCTCCAGAGGACCTTTCTTTCGTCTCCCTTATTTCTCCTTACCTTGTGAAGAGGAGCGGGAGAAGGGTCACTCTTTCCATCCCAAAACAGGAAGTTCAAAGGTGAGGAGGGTTTGCAGGGAAGGCCACTTAGAACAAAACAGGAAGTCATCTCCTTGGGAAATGAGTTATCGGAGACTGACCATTAATGACAGAGCCATTCAGGGGTTGGGGATAGATAGTAAAATTCTGAGGAGGAAAGTCCCTGAGGCTTTAACTGTGATGTAATTACCAATCACATGCAAAGTCATGATTATATTTACACTTCCGTAACATTCTGAAGCTCTGGACTTCAAAAACCAGGCTACATCTTATAGCTAATTAATATGTTCCTCACATTCCCATGTTTCTTTTTGTACAAGAAAGCACAGGCTGAAGTCATTAAAAAACAGTCATTAGACCAGAAAAATAAGTTATGGGCAAGCAGACACAGGAAAACTTAGTTACAAAGCTCAAGGACTAAAACCAAAAACCAAAACAAAACAAAAAACCTAAAAAATAAACCAAAAAACCCACCAACCTGCCCAGTTTGTAAGAGCAAAATAATTTAAATTTGTGAAGATTGTAAAGTAGCCTTAGATTTTGAATTTCAGGTGGTAGAAATTAAGGTTGACTAGAAGCTTTGTGATAACTTTAGATAATATTACCATCTTGACAGGGGCTGGGAAACCTTTCTGTCCCTTACAAGTCCCATAGGGCTGGCAGAAAACACTGCTGGCAGGAGGCAGATCTGGGTAAAGACTTCTAACTCTTTCATCATAGCACTTCTAGATTCAGCTGGCTTCAGCTTCATCTGCTATTCAACAGTGACTGAAGAGTCAGCAGCATAACATCATCTTTTTAAGCTGGTTTCTGGGCTCGCTGGGAACAGTTCAGGAAGCAGCTAGCATCAAGATGAAAATAAAGCAAAAATTGGTGCTTGACTTCAATTTGTCAAGCCCAGGTTACCATTCTGTGGATGTGTAAAAGCGAAATCAAGAACAAGACTTGTATGTGAATCACAAAAATAGATGTGTATAGATCAGCTTCAAATGTTTTCTCTACATGCCAATGTCCCTGAATTCAGCTCTTTCTTATTTTTTTAAGCATACAAAAATCCTATACTCCCCCAGTGTGTCTCAAAGCAAAGCAAAATCTATAGGGACCTCTTTCTAAAACCTTCCATAGATGTGGCCAATGGTTTACCAGGTGAACCAATGGCTGGCTGAGGGCTAGATGGTGGGATTATTCTGCCCCAGGTTGAGAATTCTCAGGTTGAGAAACCAGGATTGTCTCAAGTGTCCTCAACCATCATTGTATGCACTACCAACTAACATTAACTGAGTCTTTATTCAGTCATGAAGCTTTGATTTGCAAGTTAACAGAAAACCCAATTCAAATTGCCTTGAGGTGATCCTGTGGTTTCATGATGTCATCAACAGTCGAGGTTCTCTTCTCTTGCTTCTCTGCCATTATCCATGTGTTGGCTTCAAGATGGTTCTCCCTATGGTCATAGGATGACTCCTAGGATCCAGCATGGGGAGGGGGCAGGTAGACTAAGGAGTGAACAAAACCCAGAGCCTCATACTGATTGGTCAGTCATTGTGGCCAGGGTACTACTGCACCCTGGTATAAGTCTGGGTTCATTCCCATCTCATCTATCACTGTGTGCACACTTAATAAGAAAAATATAAGTTAAATGAACAGGATAAGGCATTCCTTAGATATCTTCACATTCAAAGCCCAACTCTGTGTTTTTTTTTTTTTTTTTTAACTATTTTTAGACTTAGAGTTGCTGATTTCTGGATTTGTCACACAATATTATCCTTTGACATCAGAAACATTGGTGACACAGCATTTCTTAAAGGGTGCTCCATACAGTCTTCTGCTCAACATCAGCAGAAGTTTTTGACAAAAAAGAATTTGACATCTTAATGATAGTCCTTCAAAACAAATGAATTGATGACACCAACCTTTCATTGCTTTGTAATTCCTTTTATCCATTTCAAGAGATTTGGCAACTTTTCCAGTGCCTTGCAATTCTTTTATGTGTTTCTCAACAGCAAAACATAATAGACTACATTTGTATGTGTACGTATAACTTTCTTAGGTTCCATGTCTCAATTGTTGCTTTGCAAGAACATAGGAAAATGAAGTAATTCCTCTGATAACAAAAGTTGTTTTACTAGTATTAAATTTATGATCCACTGCTCTGATTTTATGAATTTTTGCATTTGCAAAAACTTTTTCATTTCAGTGTCAAATCATGGAGTAACATTTTAGAAGATTTTACTTTTTAAAAAAATAGAGATGGAGTCTCACGATGTTGCCCAGACTGGTCTCAAACTTCTGGACTCAGGCGACCCTACACGCTTAGCCTCCCAATGTGTTGGGATTACGGGCGTGAGCCACTGCACCTGGCCCTAGAAGATTTTATTTAAAGTCATTTAAAGTCAACTCATGGAGTACAAGCAATGACCATAACTCAACTGAAGGGTCAACAATCTAAGCAGCTATGACTACGTTGACATGTGTGCAGGCAATGACAACTGCCACATCTGTTACTACAATAGCAGTCATAGGACACCACTAAGTGTAATGCGTGACCCAATTTCAGACATGTTAAAATGTGAACAAATGTGCAACTTAGATATTACAAGCTTTGCTATTCTATAATCAAGTAGGGTTTAGTCCAGGAGTGTAAGTGAGTGTCAACATTAGTAGATCTATTAGTCCATATGAATAGAAAACAGAAACAAAACTGCTTATCATATTAATAGATGCTGAAAAGAAATCCAGTAAAAACTGTAGACTTTCCTAATAATAGCCCTAAGTAAAATAGGAATAAAAGCAAATC
This sequence comes from Theropithecus gelada, assembly GCF_003255815.1. Lineage (NCBI taxonomy): Eukaryota > Metazoa > Chordata > Mammalia > Primates > Cercopithecidae > Theropithecus > Theropithecus gelada. The sequence continues at coordinate 53,954,895 of NC_037677.1, forward strand.
ACTTAAATGTAATAAAAATTCTTTATTGAACACTGAAAGCAAATTTCTTACATGGCAAAATGTTGATTTCAATTAAATAAGGAACTAGCCCTTTATCTCCGTAGTATTGGAGTATTAAAAATGCAATAAAAATGAAATAATGTAAACATTGGTAAAGAAGACTATCAGTTTTTGCTAATCATATGATTTATCTTTATTTTTATTTTTTGAGACAGTGTCTTACTCTGTCGCCCAGGGTGGAGTGCAGTGGCACAATCATAGCTCATAGTTACTGCAGCCTTGAAATCCTGGGCTCAAGCAATCCTCCCACCTCATCCTCCTGAGTAGTTGGGACTGTAGGGATATGTGACTGTGCCCCGCTAGTCACATATTTTGTATTTTATTTGTATTTTATTTGTATTTTATTATCTTATAGAGACAGGGTCTCACTATGTTGCTCAGTCTGGTCTCAAACTGCTAGGCTTAAACCATCTTCCTGCCTCAGCCTGCCAAAGTGTTGAGATTACAGGCATAAGTCACTTAACCTGGCTTTATCTTTTTTGGCAGAGATGGGGTCTTGCTATGTTGACCAGGCTATTCTTGAACTCCTGGGCTCAAGCGATCCGCCCACCTTAGCCTCCCAATGTTTTGGGGATTACAGGCATAAGCCACCTTCTGGCTAACTAACCTCAGACATTCTATTAAAAGTGACTGGAATTAATACAATATTATTTTCTAATAATAGAAAATTCTAATATATAATGTATTATATGCCAGGGACTGTTCTAAATCTTCATATATGTTACTTTAATCCTTGTGACAACCTTTACAAGGGTTATTATTAGCCATTTTATGGATAAGGAAACTGAGCACAGAGAATAACTTGCACAGGTCATACAGCTAGAACATAGTGGAGATGGGATTAAGTCTCTTGCAGTTTGGCTCTATAACATCAAATACCATGCTGTATTGTCTCTCGTGAGATTATTTAGAAAGATGGCAGGATGCAAGGGATACATGCAAATACCAATAAGCACCTATAAATGTACAGTGGAAAAATGTTCAATTCACAATTGTGACAAATACTCTAAAATATTTGGGCCTTTGGTGAACCAGAATTGCAGGACTTATGTGAAGGAAACTAAAAATGTTATTAAAGTTCTTAAAATAAGATGAAAACAAATTGAAAAAACTACCATGTTCTTGATTAAAAAACCTTGATTATCATAAAGATATCAGGTATCTAAATATATATATAACATATGTGTAATATATATAATATATGTATAATATATATTATATATAATATATGTATAATATATATTATATATAATATATGTATATGTGTATTATATGTAATATATGTATAATATATATATTATATATATATATATTTTTTTTTTGAGACAGAGTCTCATTGTGTCGCCCAGGCTGGAGTGCAGTGGTGCAATCTCGGCTCACTGCAACCTCCGCCTCCTGGGTTCAAGTGATTCTCCTGCCTCAGCTTCCTGAATAGGTGGGATTACAGGCAATATATAAATTTAATTACATTCCAACTAGAACTCTCAAAGTATTCATTTTGAAAAAAAAAAACCCTGGTGCAGTATTTTTAATGTTAAGGTGTGGCAGACCCAGTTGCCTGCCCAACAGTTATTCCCCACTTACTTCTTTCAAACAGACCTGCCATTGGGTTTAGGTATGGGACCAACTTTCTCTGAGAATAGGCCTCAGTTGGTCCCTACCTCAGACTTATGAATTGGTCTCAACCAGTAACTGTAATTAATTTCCATCCTCTTTTGCCAGTGATTGGTCCCAGGATGAGCGTATGACCTAGTTCTGACCAATGAGATACAAGTAGTCTATTGAGGCTTTTTTTTTTTTTTTTTTTTTTTGAGACGGAGTCTTGCTCTGTCGCCCAGGCTGGAGTGCTGTGGCCAGATCTCAGCTCACTGCAAGCTCCGCCTCCCGGGTTCCCGCCATTCTCCTGCCTCAGCCTCCCGAGTAGCTGGGACTACAGGCGCCCGCCACCTCGCCCGGCTAGTTTTTTGTATTTTTTAGTAGAGACGGGGTTTCACCGTGTTAGCCAGGATGGTCTCGATCTCCTGACCTCGTGATCCGCCCGTCTCGGCCTCCCAAAGTGCTGGGATTACAGGCTTGAGCCACCACGCCCGGCCTATTGAGGCTTTTTTATTCTTTTTTATTCTCAGAAAAAAACAGTCTCATAAGCATAGAGTTCCTGCTTCCTGCCTTTGGATGTGGCTGCTGTGCTCAGTTCTGTGCAGTTGTGTCATGACCATGAGGCACAAAGCAGAACATACGATCAACAAGCTGAGGTTGGTGAAGCAGAAGGAGGCAGAGTGAGTTTTATGGCTGACACTGTTGCAGGATTGGTCTGATGCCGTCCAGTCTCCCTCTAAGCATCTTGTTAGGTGAATAGTAAAAGTTTGTGTTGCTTAAATCAGTGTTAGTCAGTTTTCCTTATCACATCTCAAAATACCATAAAGTCATTGCAATTCAAATCACTATGGTATTGGTACAGTCAGATAGTAACCGTGTGAGTGGAGTAACCGTGGGTGGAGACCAAGCAGTATTAACTTGACCCCTAGAGAGGCCAGAGACTGAGGTGGGCCACATGGCAGCCAACGAGGGTTACGTGATTGAGCCCCTTGAACTCCTGGGCTCAAGCAATCCTCCCACCACCAGAGTAAAGACTCTGGACCCCAAGGCTGGGGTGGGCTTCTCTGGGTGCCAGTGCTATGTGTATTGCCACACACTGATGCCAGGAAAGCAACATGGTCCAGGACTCTCCAGAGAGAACACTGGAAGTTCCATGTTTGGAACTTTGCTAGAATCTGCCCTGTATGCTTCTTCCGAATGATTTCAGTCTGTATCCTTTTCCTGTAATAAACTATAACCATGAACATAACAGCTGTCAGTGAGTTCTGAGTTCCTCTGGTGCATTATCAAACCCACGGATCTTAAGGACCCCCAAACTCACATTTGGTGTTGGAAGTGAGGGTAGCATGGACTGTGCTGCTTCTAACTCATTGATGTTTTTGATCAGTTTGGGGGCATCTGGGTTATGCTAGCATAGTAAAACTAGTTAAGAACTTTTCTATAGATTCAGTTTATTAGATTGTATTTTTCTGAAACATGGTCCATTTCCATTAAGTTTCAAATATATTTATTTAAAGTTGTTCCCTAATGATTTTCTAAAAGCTACTTCCCCTGCCATTTGCCGTACCACATGTGGACCTGGAGGACATTATGTTAAGTGATGGAAACCAGACTCAGGAAAATATTGCATTACTCCCTTTCATGTGGAATCTAAGAAAAAAGGAGCCAAATATACAGAGTTAGAGAATAAAACAGTAATCACCAGGGGTGGTGGGGGGAACCAGGATAGGAAATAGGGAGATGTAGGTCGTAGGATACAAAGTAGTGGATATGTGGGATAAGCAAGACTCCAGGTCTGATGTACAGCATGAGGATTATAGGAAATAAAATTGTACTGTATTTGGGATTCCTGATAAATGAGTGAATTTTAGTTCATCTTTTTTTTTTTTTTTTTTGAGACAGAGTCTCGCTTTATCACCCAGGCTGGAGTGCAGCATGACCTCAGCTCACTGCAACCTCCACCTCCCAGGTTCAAGCAATTCTCGTGCCTCAGCTTCCTGAGTAGCTGGGATTACAGGTGCATGCCACTATGCCTGGCTAATTTTTGTATTTTTAGTAGAGATGAGGATTCTCCATGTTGCCCAGGCTGGTCTGGAACTCCTGGCCTCAAGTGATCCACCTGCCTCGGCCTCCCACAAGTGCTGGGATTACAGGCGTGAGCCACTGTACCAGGCCTCATTTAAGCTATTCTTGCCTCAAAAGCAAACAGATAAAAATAGGTATCAGTGAGATGATGAATATGTTAATTTGCTTGACTATAGTAACCATTTCACTATATGTATCCCATAACATTGTGTTGTGTACCTTAAATATATACCCTAAAATTTATTTTAAAAATTAAAAAAATCTACCTGTGGTTATCTCCCATTTCTTATCCTGAGATCAATTTCCTTCTCACTTTTTTGACTTGAATTTAAAACTTTTTGTCAGCTTTAGTAAAGTATAATTTTTAAGTTTCGGTATAGTTGAGGTAAAATTTGCCAATAAGTGTATGATTTGAAGACTGGTGACAGATGTACACAGTCATGTACCATCACCACCATCATCATCACATAGAACATTTCTTTTATGCTCAATAGCTCTCTCATACCCCTTTGTGATCAATCCCTTCCCTCAGGCTCCTGGCTCCAGGAAACTGCTGATCTGTTTCCTATCTGTTTCCTAGTCTTGCTTTTTGTAGAATTTCATACAAATCGCATCATGCAGTATGTAGTTTTCTTTTTGTTTTTGTTTTTTGTTTTGTTCTTTTTGAGATGGAGTTTCACTCTTGTTGCCCAGACTGGCATGCAATGGAACGATCTCGACTCACTGCAACCTCCGCCTCCTGGGTTCAAGCGATTCTCCTGCCTCAGCCTCTCGAGTAGCTGGGATTACAGGTGTCTGCCACCATGCCTGGCTAATTTTTGTATTTTTAGTAGAGATGGGGTTTCACCACGTTGGCCAGGCTGGTCTCGAACTCCTGACCTCAGGTGATCCACACGCCTTGGTCTCCCAAAGTGCTGGGATTACAGGCGTGAGCCACCGTTCGTGGCCCAGTATGTAGTTTTTTGTATTTGTCTTTTTTCTTTTTTTTTTTGTTTTTGTTTTTTGTTTGAGACAGAGTCCCACTCTGTTGCCCAGACTGGAGTGCAGTGGTGTGACCTCGGCTCACTGCAACCTCTGCCTCCCAGGTTCAAGCGATTCTCCTGCCTCAGTTTCCTGAGTACCTGGGATTACAGGTGCACACCACCATGCCCAGCTATTTTTGTGTGTGTGTGTGTGTGTGTGTGTGTATTTTTAGTAGAGATGGGGTTTTGCCATGTTGGCCAGGCTGGCCTCGAACTCTTGACCTCAAGTGATCCGCCCATCTCAGCCTCTCAAAGTGCTAGGATAACAGGCATGAGCCACTGCACCTGGTGTATTTGGCTTTTCTTACTTAGAATAATGCTTTTGAGATTCCTTCATGTTGTCATGTGCATTAGAACTCCATTCCTTTTTAATTGCTCATAGATATTCCATTGTATAGATGTGCTTAAATTTGTTTATCCATTCACCTGTTAATGGATATATTTGATATAATCAGGTTGTTTCCAGGTTTTGGCAGTTATGAATAAAGCAGCTGGGAACATCTAAATATTAGCTTTGTTTGGACATACATTGTCATTTCCCTTGGATCAATATTTATGAGTGGTCATGTGGTAAGTGTATGTTTAACTTTGTAAAAGATAGTCGAACTCTTCCAAAGTGACTGTATTATTTTTATTCCGACCAGCAACACATGCAAGTTGCTACTTGCAGATGGTTTTTGGGGGTGGGAGGAGAAAACAGAAAAAAGTAGTTCCAGGCCAGGCATGGTGGCTCACACCTGTAATCCCAGCACTTTGGGAGGTCGAGGCAGGTGGATCACCTGAGGTCAGGGGTTTGAGACCAGCCTGGCCAACATGATGAAACTCAGTCTCTACTAGCCGGGCGTGGTGGTGTGCACCTGTAATCCCAGCTACTTGGGAGTCTGAGGCAGGAGAATCGCTTGAACCTAGGAGGTGGAGGTTGCAGTGAACCGAGATCGTGCCACTGCACTCCAGTTTGGGTGACAGAGCAAGACTTCATCTCAAAAAACAAACAACAGAAAAAAAAAGAGTTCCAGTACATCCTTGCTGATACTAAGTGTTGTCAATTGTCCCTGTGTTTCCTCCACCGACAGCATCCTAGCTACTAGACCCTTGAAGCCATCCTCAATGCTTTAGTGTATATTGTCCAGTTCCTGTAAAAATGCTGCAGCGATCCAAGGACAATTAGGGCTCAGACTCTACATCATGTTGGGTACCTCTGATCCCATCTCTTCTCTTAGTCTTAGAAATCTCAACATCTCCGTGAACCCAGCTTCTCCAGCCTCTCCTGGTTTCCAAGCATTGCATAGTTTCTCCTTCCCCGTGGGGATGCTCCACTGTGACACCCCATAGTTATACGGGAATAGGAAACTTTTACTCCTCACTCCCTATTCCCAAGAGCTTCACTCTCGGCTCCTCAGATTCCCTGTTCAGGGAATCTGAATAGGAAGGAACAGCTGACATCAAATGTGCCTCTATCCCAGTTCTGGCCTGTCTTTCTTCTGACTGTTTCTGTGTCTAACTATGTGCTTGACATTGTATGTGCATAGAACAAGCTCTAGAAGGAAACTGCAAATCAGTAACAGTGGGTACATTCTGGAGAGGGGAAGGTTCGCTTTTCAGTTTATAGACTTGCGTGTTGGCATTTTTTAAGAAAAATAAATTTTAAAATAGCTACAGTTTTATTTTATTTTATTTTATTTTTTGCGACGGAGTCTCTATCATCCAGGCTGGAGTGCAGTGGTGCGATCTCAGCTTACTGCAAGCTCCGCCTTCTGGGTTCATGCCATTGTCCCATCTCAACCTCCCGTGTAGCTGGGACTACAGGCGCCCGCCACCACGCCCGGCTAATTTTTTGTATTTTTTAGTAGAGATGGGTTTCACCGTGTTAGCCAGGATGGTCTCGATCTCCTGACCTTGTGATCGGCCGGCCTCGGCCTCCCAAAGTGCTGGGATTACAGGTGTGAGCCACCACACCCGGCCAAAAATAGCTACAATATTAATAAATAAAAGTTCTCATAGCCCACGTCTTGTGTGCCCCTGCTCTGTATAGTCCTACCTAGATGGGCCTATGTCTCATTTAATTTTTAATTACTATTAAAAACCATGTGCACTTTCAATGAGGCTGGAAAGACACTCGGAGCTCCCAAACAGAAGCCTGTCTGGTGAGACAGCCTGCTCCGTTCACTAGAGGGTCTCCCAAGAGACTCTCAGTTTCAGTCTAAAAGTGTTTAGAGGAAAATGGCGTTGTAGAGAGAGTCTAGGTTTGTCTAACACAGTTCAAATTTTTGTCTCTTTTCCTGGTGTCTCATTCAGGATAGCATGTGTCCCAGATAGAAGAGTTGGTTGGGACAATAAAAAGCGTTGTTTCCCAAACCATCAATAACTTGTTTTGGATAACACCCTGCTGCCACCAGCCAGTTCTTCTGAGAGAAGACAAAAGGCTCTGACCTGCCTCCAGGCACCTTACCTGCTGTTCTCTTGCTGATGTCATAAATGATCAACAGCATCCCCTCATAGGCACATTGTCAGGACACCTAGAGAGCTGTGTGAAGCCAGAAGATACTGTTTCTGCATCCCAGGCATGTTGGTGAGCCTCAGGTGGCTGGGGTGGCCAGGACTCCTGCAGGAAGGAGCTGAGAAGTGGACATTCTCCATACTCACCTCAGCCTCAGCAGAGGGGATATCAGCTCCAAGCTTTTGCCTGGCAGGGTCTCCTCTTTGGTGATTTAGAGTCCCCGTACCCCTGATAGTTGCCGTGAAAGTGGCCCTGGTGTAGCCTGCAAAGCAACGTCTATTCTCTACCCTTGGACCTGTGGCTTCTCTCTGGTCAGACACTGTGCATACTCAGGGTGGCTGGGAATGGAGATGGATCCACCCAGGCTCCTAGTGGGGATTCTTGTGGGGTATTGGGGCTACTGTGGCCCTTTTCTAGAGCACTCACATTTCATTAAGAGGCCTTCACAAGTCTCAATCTCACATACCCTCTGGTATTCAGCCACATTGTCCTTCTTACATGTTTCCAAACACCTGGATGCCCTTGCACACATGCTGTTCCTCCAGCCTAGACTGCCCTTGCTTGTGCTTTTGCGCGGTGGCTCATTCCTGTAATCCTTGCACTTTGGGAGGCCTAGGCCGGCAGATCGCCTGAGGTCAGGAGATCAAGACCAGCCTGACCAACATGGTGAAACTCTGTCTATACTGAAAGTACAAAAATTAGCCGGGCGTGGTGGCAGGCGCCTGTAGTCCCAGCTACTCTGGAGGCTGAGGCAGGAGAATTAGTTGAACCCTGGAGGCAGAGGTTGCAGTGAGCCAAGATGGCGCCACTGCACTCCAGCCTGGGGAACGGAGTGAGACTTGTTTCAAAAACAAAACATGGCGCCACTGCACTCCAGCCTGGGGAACAGAGCAAGACTCATCTCAAAAACAAAACAAAACAAACAAAACAAAAAAAATCCTCATCCGTCAGTGCCATGTCAAATATCATCTTTGTAAAGCCTTTCTTCACTTTCTGCCTGAGTTAGTTCACTTCTGGGCTCCCACAGTTTGGTCCTGTGTCTATTAGCACACTCCCTACCTCTCTCTGCCTCCTGCCTACACAAGGATCTCAAGTGTAGAGACTGTGCCCTTCATATCTACACTCTCAGGCAGAGGTTTGGTGATTGGTATTGAGAAGAATGGCTTGGATGTCCTCATACTGCTCTGGGGTGGACATTCAGATTGTGGAAATGAACCCAGAGAGGAAAGTTTTGATGAATCAGCCCAAGTTTTCACTACATTTTTCTTTAACAAGGATTCTGTGATTAACTGCACCCCAATTAGCAGGCACACCTATCCTAAAATATTAATCATTTAACTATCACCCATGGCCCACTGAGTCACTATGCTGGGAGGGGCACGTGGCAATGATTCCGAACATGTCTGCAAGTCTGATCCTCAGCCAGACCTTTCAACAATGCTACTCAGGAGAGAAAACCAAACTTTTCTTTCAAAGGAGAATTATGGATTTTCCCCAGGGGGACAGTATGCAGGACTGAATTTGAAGGATGTTTTCTGCACACCTGGCATGTAATCGCTGATATTTTCCAACAAGTCAATGCATGGCTTATCCAGCAAATTACTTACATTAATAGACACCCATTATCTCTACTGAAAAGATTTCCTAGATAATGCTGTGACTGAAGTTTATAATTATACTGCAGAATGCCAGACCTCTCTGTGCAGGGCCCAAGTTTAGCACTGTTCTAGCTCCTTCTGGTGGTACAGCTTTAGGACTTTATTGAGTGCCAAACATCTTAGCTTTGAGTGTCTAAACTTCCTAAAATGAATGTCTCCTTGCAGCATCTGAAGTGTTAATTTTAATTTGTTCATTCTTCAAGAAGAGTGATGTTGTTGTTTTTATTTTTTTATTTTATTTATTTATTTATTTATTTTGAGATGGAGTCTTGTTCTGTCCCAGGCTGGAGTGCAATGGCATGATCTCGGCTCACTGCAACCTCCACCTCCTGGGTTCAAGCTATTCTCCTGCCTCAGCCTCCTGAGTAGCTGGGATTTCAGGCACCCACAACCGTGCCGGCTAATTTTTTATTTTTAGTAGAGATGAGGTTTCACCATGTTTGCCAGGCTGGTCTCAAACTCCTGACCTCGTGATCCACTCGCCTCGGCCTCCCGAAGTGCTAGGATTACAGGCGTGAGCCACTGTGCCCGGCCACTGTTTTTATTTTTATTTTAATTTTTAAATTATTTATTTATTTATTTATTTATTTATTTATTTATTTATTTATTTTTGAGACAGAATTTTACTCTGTCACCCAGGCTGGGGTGCAGTGGCACCATCTCAGCTCTCTGCAACCTCTACCTCCCAGGTTCAAGTGATTCTCCTGGTTCAGCCTCCCCAGTAGCTGGGACTACAGGCCCTTGCTACCACACCCAGCTAGTTTTTCTATTTTTAGTAGAGATGGGGTTTTACCATGTTGGCCAGGCTGGTCTCAAATTCCTGACCTCAGGCGATCCACCCGCCTCGGCCTCCGAAAATGCTGGGATTACAGGAGTGAGCCACCGCACCCAGTCCTGTTGTTTTTAATAAGTAGTAATAAAAGGCCAGGCGCGGTGGCTCATGCCTGTAATTTCAGCACTTTGGTAGGCTGAGGCGGGTGGATTACGAGGTCAGGAGATAGAGACCATCCTGGCTAACACAGTGAAACCTCGTCTCTAGTGAAAATACAGAAAAAAAAAAAAATTAGCCGTTCGTGGTGGCGGGCGCCTGTAGTCCCAGCTACTCAGGAGGCTAAGCCAGGAGAATGGTGTGAACCCGGGAGGTGCAGCTTGCAGTGAGCCGAGATCGTGCCACTGCTCTCCAGCCTGGGCAACAGAGTGAGACTCTGTCTCAAATATATATATATATATATATATAAGTAATAATAAAATATGCAACCAAATTCATTACATTTTAAACCTGAAGGGCCAAGTCAGATATTGAAGAGATATTTGCATACCCATGTTCATAGCAGCATTATTCATAGTAGCCAAGAGGTGGAAGCAACTCAAGTGTCTATCAACAGATGAATGGATAAACAAAATGTTACACACGCACACACATACACACACACATACAGTGGAACATTATTCAGCCTTAAAAAGGGAAGAAATTGCCGGGCGCGGTGGCTCAAGCCTGTAATCCCAGCACTTTGGGAGGCCGAGACGGGCGGATCACGAGGTCAGGAGATCAAGACCATCCTGGCTAACACGGTGAAACCCCGTCTCTACTAAAAATACAAAAAACTAGCCGGGCGAGGTGGCGGGCGCTTGTAGTCCCAGCTACTCGGGAGGCTGAGGCAGGAGAATGGCGTAAACCCAGGAGGCGGAGCTTGCAGTGAGCTGAGATCTGGCCACTGCACTCCAGCCTGGGCGACAGAGCGAGACTCCGCCTCAAAAAAAAAAAAAAAAAAGGGAAGAAATTCTGACACACACACACTACAACATAGATGAATCATAAGAACATTATGCTAAATGAAATAAGCCCATCACAGAAAGACAAATACTATATGATTCCACCTAGAGCGGAATCTTATGAGGCACCTAGAGTAGTCAAAATCAGGCCAGGTATTGGTGGCTCACACTTACAATCCCAGTCCTTTGGGAGGCCAAGGCAGGAGAATTGCTAGAGGCCAGGAAGTTGAGACCAGCCTGGGCAACATAGTGAGACCCCATCTCTTTTTTTTTTTTTTTTTTTTTTTTTTTTTT
>NC_037677.1:53965978-54015392 GCF_003255815.1 Theropithecus gelada
TTTTTTTTTTTTTTTTTTTTTTTTTTTTGAGACGGAGTCTCGCTCTGTAGCCCAGGCTGGAGTGCAGTGGCCGGATCTCAGCTCACTGCAAGCTCCGCCTCCCGGGTTCACGCCATTCTCCAGCCTCAGCCTCCCGAGTAGCTGGGACTATAGGCGCCCACCACCTCGCCCGGCTAGTTTTTTGTATTTCTTAGTAGAGACGGGGTTTCACCGTGTTAGCCAGGATGGTCTCGATCTCCTGACCTCGTGATCCACCCATCTCGGCCTCCCAAAGTGCTGGGATTACAGGCTTGAGCCACCGCGCCCGGCCGAGACCCCATCTCTAAAAAAAAATTTTTTTTATTTAGCTGGGTGTTGTGGTGCATGCATGTAGTCCTAACTACCCAGAAGGCTGAGGTGGGAGGATGGCTTGAGCCCAGGAGTTTGAGGCTGCAGCAAACCACGATCGCGCCACTGCACTCTAGCCTGAGCAACACAGCGAGACCTTGTCTCAAAAAAAGAGAAAATCATAGAGACAGAAAATAGATGGTAGTTACCAGGGCTGGGAGGAGGAGAGAAATGGGAAATTGTTGTTTAATGAGTACAGAGTTTCGGTTTTGCAACATGAAAAACTTGGAGATCTGTTGCACAACAATGAGAACATACCTAATACTACTGAACTGTAACCATTTAAATATGATTAGGAACAATTTTATGTGTTTTTGTTTGTTTGTTTGTTTGAGACAGGGTCTCACTCTGTTGCCCAGGCTGAATGAAGGGCAGTGACATGATCATAGCTCACTGCCACCTCGACCTCCCAGGCTCAAGCTATCCTCTCACCTCTGCCTCTCTGAGTAGCTGGGACTTCAGGCATGTGCCACCACGCCTGGCTACTTTTTAAATTTTTTGCAGAGACGGGGTCTTACTATGATTCTCGGGCTGGTCTCAAACTTCTGGGCTCAAGCAATCTTTCTGCCTTGGCCTCCCAAAATGTGGGGATTACAGACATGAGCCACTGTGCCCAGCCATCATGTGTTTTTTTTTAACCACAATAAAAAATTTAAACAAACAAACGAAGCACTGAGGGGTCTTCAGGATCACCTGGTCCATCCTTTTATAGACAGGACAAAGACTTGTCCAAGGTCACCATTTACTTCCTCAAGGTGACCTGATTTACAGCCAGATGCTCATCGTACTCCAGCAGCTGTGGTGAACTACCTCTCCTCTTCTGCCGGGGAAAGGAGGTGCCCAAGGCCCTATGGTGCTGTCAAACAAAGCCAGGTCAGTGGGGAGAGGCTCTGTGAGGCTCTAGATTCTCATCATTCTCTCTGTCTTCTTTTCCATACCCTCATCTGCCTGCTGGGTTGCTGATTTTTACTGGACACAGATTTTTAAATTTTATTTTATTTTGAGACAGAGTCTCGCTTTGCTGCCCAGGCTAGAGTGCAGTGGTGTGATCTGGGATTACGGCAACCTCCGCCTCCCAGGCTCAAGTGATTCTCCTGCTTCAGTCTCTGGAGTAGCTGAGGCTACAGACGTGCACCACCATACCCAGCTAATTTTTTTTTTTTTTTGTATTTTTGGTAGAGATGAAGTTTCACCTTGTTGGCCAGGCTGGTCTCAAACTCCTGGGCTCAGGTGATCCACCCACCTCGGCCTCCCAAAGTGTTGGGATTACAGGCGTGAGCCACCGTGCTCAGCCTGGACACAAATATATATATATATCCATGAGAACAAGTCAAGTGCCACCTTGGGTCTGTTTTTGAACTTTTCTCCTGGATCAGAGACAGGCATCTTGGGTCTTGAAGATGACAGAAGCCCGAAGTGTTGGCAAAGAATGGTAAAATGAGCACACCCAGCACCTGGGGAGACCTTTCTAAGCCTGGGGTCTGCAGTCACATTCCCAGTGGACACAACCTTATCTCAGATTAGAGTTTTTCTGGCCTCCAGGGTGGGTTGTTCGTTGGCCTGGGTGTGCATGCAACTTTCTGCTCAGGCTTAAGGAGACTCTACTACAAGCTTGGAGGCCTCTAAAACACGCTTGATGCAGAGCTTTAGTGTCACTGAACGCAAAACTCTTTGCTAGGTATTCAAGGTGCCCTGCCCTGTCCCTAATCTCCTTTTCCTATCGTTTTTCATTGGAAACAAACATTACTTAGTGGTGAAAGCTTGGACTCGGGTCAGGGTTGAATTCTGCTTTAGGCTTTATCTCTGTAACCTTAGGTAATCATTGATCTCACTGAGCCTCAGCTTTCTTTTAAGAAAAACGGGGAGATAACAGTATCTAGTGTGTGAGGGTTTGATGAGATAATACCTTCCAGATCTTAGTCTAGAACCTGATACACTGTACGCACTGTCTTTTAAAGCACTTGGAAACTTGAGCCATTGTCATTGGCAGAAATGCCCTCTGCTCCAGCAGAAAAGGTTCACTTACCAGATCTAGAGGTGGTCTGTTGTTCCAACCTCCATCTCTGCCTTGCTTTGCTCTTCCCCTTTCCTGGAGAATCTTCCCCAAATCCTACTGAGACCCAGCTCAATGCCAACCTCTTTCTAAATGCTTCACTGACCTCTGCTAGAAAGTATCTGTGGTGGAGATTGATTTGTACATGTCTGGGTAATAACGTAATTGTGAGGAAACTGCTAAGGATGGGTTTTGTTGAATGTGCCCTCGTGGGTGGTCATGGAAGGCAGGAGGCCACAGGACCTGACATAGTTGCTTTGGCTTCCTCTGGGCATCTTGGAAATTTCTCTGAGAAGTTTCCACAGATTCTGTCTTCACAGGAAGTCTGAGACCTCAGGGAGGTACCTTCGTGACCCATTATTGGCCACTGCAAGTCTTGAAGACGGACATACCCTTACAAAAGGCATAAGGATATTGCATGGACCTTCCTACTGGGCTGTAGGCTGTGCTTCAATTTACTAGTAAACAGAATTCTGGGTGGTAGGGTCCTCTCCCCTTTGCACCATCCTGAGTCTATGGCCTTGACCTCTGCCCCTCCATCTCCTGCCTGTGTAAGACCCAAAAGTCCAGCCTAATTCTCCTTTCCTACATCCACAGCAAATGCTCCTGCCTTGAATTATTTTAGGACTGTGGTTCCTCTCCAGGAGCATGATGCCTTGTGTAATTATTTAGTATATGATTTGTTCTTTTATTGGATTAGAGGCATCTTTAGGGCAGGGATTATATTGGACTAATTTCTCTTTCCTGTGAGCAACCAAGCATAAGACCCAGATCATGCTTAGTACTCAGTGGCTAGGTACTAAATGGTTATAACTATTAACTTAATCGTTGTAATAGTTAAGACTGTAACTACCAATGACCACATGCTCATGATCTGCCTGGTACCATTCTAAGTGCTTTGCATACATTATCTGCCATCCTTACATCAGTTCTGTGAGGAAAGCATTGCTATCCTCTTAAAGAGGAAGACTGGAGGCTTAGAGAGATTAAGTGACTTGGTCAAGGTTGTAGAGCAAGAAAAAGGTAGAGTTGGAGTTGTAATTCAGTCTCCATCTGAATGGAGAGATATGCAGGTGGCTGTGTGAAACCCATATGGAGCATCACTGCATTTGCACAATTTCCACCTTATATCTGAACCCGGTCATGCAAGCCTGAAGACAGGTGGCTTCCCCCAGACAGCCTAGCCCAGCATCATAATGTGGGCTGCCATCAGTTAGACACAGTCTGGGGCTGCCAAATTAATGAGCCCCTAGACTATCCAAGACGATCTGCACAGTGGCTTCTGTTCTTTCCCTGGCTTTATCTTTATAGCTGTCCTCAGAGAGATAAGCAGTGAGGAAGAATTAAGTAAGGCCATTAGCACATCAAAATGAGAATAGTCAGCATCACCTATGCTGAGGCTTTGCCTGGGGCCAGAGGCCAGGCTTTGTCCAGAAAATTGGTACCTTTAGGGTGCCAGCAGGGTGGAGAATTTGTCCTTGTCTGCACCCTATTTCATCCTGACTTGCTGTAAACCCTTCATCAGAACCTCAACCAGAGCTGAGGTCCACATGGATAATCTCTCCCTTGAGGCAAGGTTAACTCTCTTCAGCCTGCAGACAGCTAAGGAGAATGACATTCAATGGAAAAATCCAATGTTTTCAGGCTACTCAAAACTTCCTGTTAAAAAAGAAAAAAACGGCCGGGCGCGGTGGCTCAAGCCTGTAATCCCAGCACTTTGGGAGGCCGAGACGGGCGGATCACGAGGTCAGGAGATCGAGACCATCCTGGCTAACACGGTGAAACCCCGTCTCTACTAAAAAATACAAAAAACTAGCCGGGCGAGGTGGCGGCGCCTGTAGTCCCAGCTACTCGGGAGGCTGAGGCAGGAGAATGGCGTGAACCCGGGAGGCGGAGCTTGCAGTGAGCTGAGATCCGGCCACTGCACTCCAGCCTGGGTGACAGAGCGAGACTCCGTCTCAAAAAAAAAAAAAAAAAAAAATCCTGTTTTTTGTCTATGATTTCTCATTTTAAGGATGAAAAAAATAAGACCCAGGGAGAGTAAGCAACTTTCCCAAAGTCACCAGCAATCTCCTGCTAGAGCCAGGCTACTGCTGAGGTCTCCTGGCTCCCTGCCCAGAGCTCTAGCCACCGTAACACAGTTGCTTAGCTTTAAACTCAATTTGCTTATTTGAGGCAAAGCTAAAAGAAGACACAATTTCTTTTTATTGTTGTTGTTGTTTTTGAGACAGAGTCTTGCTCTGTTGCCCAGGCTGGAGTGCAGTGGCATGATCTTGGCTTACTGCAATCTCTGTCTCCTGGGTTCAAGCAATTCTCCTGTCTCATTGCCTCGAGTAGCTGGAGTTACAGGCATGCGCCGCCACACCCAGCTAATATTTGTATTTTTTTAAATAGAGATGAGGTTTTGCCATGTTGGTCAGACTGGTCTTGAGCTCCTGATCTCAGGTGATCCGCCCACCTTGGCCTCCCAAAGTTCTGGGATTACAGGTGTGAGCCACTGTGCCTGCCTGGCCAGAAGGCACAATTTCAAAGTCTCTGAATATATTTGAGCATTTCCGTAGACAGATGGCTCCTCCAGCCTCTCCCTTTGCATCACGAGTTTGAGGCTGCTTGGTGGAATGAAGAAAGGATTGACTTTGAAGCCAGCTGGGCCCTTTCAAAGCCTTGGGCTTTGACTCTTGGCAAAATCACTTTATCTCTCTAGCCCTAGGACTGTTGTCTGTAAAATGGGACCATTATCTGCCGGGCAGGGCTGTTGCATTCCTGCTTATTTTTGGAGCTCAATTCTAATGTCACTTTCAGTGTTCCCTGACCTTCTATCTAAAGTGGTCTCTCTAGAGGACTTCTGATTTCAATTCTGACATGTAAAGAGGTTAGAAGCACTCTCATCCTTACAAGAAAAATAGGGGAAACTGGAAAATCAATGACTTTTTCTGGATCTATCAGCAAACTGAGTTTGGGGGCAAATCTTTATCTGGGTTCTGGAGAGAAAGGCTCTTCCAAGAAATCCAGCTGAGATCTCCTTACCTGGAGCAGAAGCCAGATCAGTGACGCCTCAAAACGGATGGTCCCAACTTACAATGGCTCAACTTACAATTTTTTGATTTTATAATGGTGTGAAAATGACACACATTCAGTAGAAACCATACTTTGAATTTTAATCTTTTCCAGGGCTAGTGATATGTGGCACAATGCTCTTGCAGTGCTAGGCTAATGTAAGTGTTCTGAACATACTTAAAGTAGTGTAGGCTAAGTTGTGATGTTTGATAGATTAGGTGTTTTCAACTTATGATATTTTCAACTGATGATGAGTTTATTGGGACATAATGGCATCGTGAGTCCAGGAGCATCTGCAGTAATTCTGATGAATTACTGCAGGTAGTGTGTGGATTAGCGTGAGAAGGACAAATGTCTACAGCTGCAGTCTTAGTGGTGGCCCCCATACTTTCATGGACTTTATTTTCAAGAAACACACAGGGTACCCCTGATGAAGACTTGAGGAAGTTTCCCTTATGGTTTAGTGGTTCTTGAAGTGGAGAAGAGTAATCCCTGTGAAATATGCCTAGAATATTTTACATAACAGAGATCTAATCTTCAGAGGAAAAGACTCTGGCAGAGGCTGATCTCAGTTGGGAAAAGAACATTCATTCCATTCTAGTTTCCTCTAACCTTTCTGTCTCACTTAAGGGGGAAAAACATAGTCAACAGGAATCAAGCCTTCAGGAAAATAAGCTAGAAGTGTTGCAGCCAGGGAAGGGAGTACGGAGAAACACTTGAGAAAGTCATGCCAGAATTATCTTACTACCCAAACTCAATAAAGACTAAATAGAGACTTTACAAGAAAGGAAAACTATAGCCAATATAGCCAACAATAGCCCAATATCTTTTATGAACATAGACACAAACATCCTCAACAAAAAAGTAGCAAATAGAATAAATGCTTTCCCTCTAGTATCTGGATCCAGGCAAGGATGTCCTTCTCATCACTCCTATTCGACATTATACTGAAAGTCCTAACTACTGCAATAAGAAAGAAAAAGAAAATAAAATAAATACATATTTAAATTGAAGAGACAAAATTGTCTTTATTTTTATTTTTATTTTTATTTTTTGAGAGGGCGTCTCGCTCTGTCACCCAGGCTGGAGTGCAATGGCCGGATCTCAGCTCACTGCAAGCTCCGCCTCCCAGGTTGACACCATTCTCCTGCCTCAGCCTCCCGAGTAGCTGGGACTACAGGCGCCCACCACCTCGCCGGCTAGTTTTTTTGTATTTTTTAGTTGAGACGGGGTTTCACCGTGTTCGCCAGGATGGTCTCGATCTCCTGACCTCGTGATCCGCCTGTCTCGGCCTCCCAAAGTGCTGGGATTACAGGCTTGAGCCACCGCGCCCAGCCCAAAACTGTCTTTATTTGCAGATGACATGATTATCTATGAAAAAAATCTCGAAAAATCTACTAAGAACAAAAACAAAAAATCTCCTGGAACTAGTAAGTGAGTACAGCAAGGTGAATATACAAAAGATTGCTTTTATATATACCGGCCATGTACAAATGGAATTTGAAATTTAAAAATTCCATTTATAATTGCACCAAAAATATGTAAGTATAAATCTAACAAAATATATATAGGATCTACATGTGGAAAAGTACAAAATACTGATGAACAGAGTCAAAGATGGTTTAAATAAATGGAGACCTATTTCCGTCTCATGGATTAAAACAGTAACAAGCCAGGCACTGTGGCTTAATGCCTGTAATCCCAGCTACTCAGGAGTCTGAAGTGGGAGGATTGCTTGAGGCCAGGAGTTTGAGACCAGCCTGGGTATCATAGTGAGACCCCGTATCTAAGAAATTGAAAAATTAGCTGGGTGTGGTGGCTCATGCCTGGAGTCCCAACTATTCAGGAGGCTGAGGCAGGAGAATCCATTGAGCCCAGGAGTTTGAGGCTGCAGTGAGCTATGATCATACCGCTGCACTCCAACTAGGGCAATAGAACAAGACCCTGTCTCTGAAAAAAGAAAGAAGGCCTGGTGCAATGGCTCATGTCTATAATCCCAACCCTTTGGGAGGCCAAAGTGGGAAGATCGCTTGAAGCCAGGAATTGGAGAACAGGCTGTGAAACAATGTGAGACTCCATCTCTAAAAAATTCAAAAATTATCCAGTTATAGTTCCAACTACTCAGGAGGCTGAGGTGGGAGGATCACTTGAAGCCAAGAGTTTGAGGCTTCAGTGAACTACGATCATACCACTGCACTCCAGCCTGGGCCTTGTATCTAAAAAAAAAAAAAAAAAAAGAACAAAGAACGACTCAATATTATTAAAATATTAATTATTCCCAACTTGAACTATAGATTCAATGCAATCCCAATTGGAATCCCAGCAAGCTATTTTGTAGATATCAACAAATAGATTCTAAAGGCAAAAGACTTTGAATAACCAACACAACACTGAAGAAGAAAAAAAATGAAGAAGTAATACCACCAATTTCTTTCTTTTTTATTTTTTCTTTTTTTTTTTTTTTGAGACAGAGTCTTGCTCTGTTACCCAGGCTGGAGTGCAGTGGCACAATCTCTGTTCACTGCTAGCTCCGCCTCCTGGGTTCACGCCATTCTCCTGCCTCACCCTCCCATAATACCACCAATTTCAAGACTTACTATGAAATAATAGTAATCAAGACAGTGTGGTATTGGTTAAATAGATATATAGGTCACAAAAATATGGTCAACTGATCTTTGACAAATGCACAAAGGCCATTCACTGGAGCAAGGATGATCTTTTCAACAAACAGTGGTAAACAATTGGATGCACAGATGTAAAAAATGAACCTAGATACACACCTTGCACCCTTCACAAAAATTAACTCAAAATGAATCATAGACCTAAATGTGAAACAATGTGACTTCTCCCTGTGGCCCTTTATTTTCTTCATAGTACTTACCACACTCCGGACTTATTTTCACATAGTACTTCAAATTTATTTGCTCTGTTGCTTATTATCTCTCTTTCCAGCTACTCTGTAAGCTCCAGAGGGATGGCTGTGTCTGGTAAGTGCTCAATAAATAACCATTATTATTTTCAAGTTGCCTCTTGGTTTACTTAGACTTTCTTAGCATAATTATTGAGAAATATGGAGGCCAAAGCAGAGGTGATTTACACAAGATTAAGTACTAAGTAAACCCCTATAAAAAGAAACACAAAAAGGAAACATTTCTGCAGGTTATGGAAGATCCGATTGTCTAGGCTGACTCTTTGGATAAGCAGAAACATGGACCTGACCTCAGGATCCCGGCTGAAAGTTCTGCTGCAATTAATAACCATCCATTTCAAATGGTAGTTACCAGGGGCTGGGATGGGAGTGGAGGTTGGGAAGATGTTGGTCAATGGATATAAAATTTCAGTTAGATTGGAGGAGCAAGTTCAGAGATTTGTTGTACAAAATGGTGACTATAGTTAAAAACAATGTATTGTACACTTGAAAATGGTTACCATTTTTAGTGTGCATGCCATAAAAAATGATAAGTATGTTAGGTAATGCACAAGTTAAACATGTACTATATATATGTGTGTGTGTGTGTGTGTGTGTGTGTATATATAGTTTTTATTTGTCAATTTAAAAAACAGGCAAAAGGCCAGGTGCGGTGGCTCACACGTGTAATCCCAGCACTTTGGGAGGCCGAGGTGGGTGGATCACCTGAGGTCAGGAGTTCAACACCAGCCTGACTAACATGGTGAAACCCCTTCTCTACTGAAAATACAAAAATTAGCCAGGCGTGGTGGCGAGTGCCTGTAATCTCAGCTACTCAGGAGGCCGAGGCAAGAAAATCGCTTGAATCCAGGAGGCGGAGGTTCCAGTGAGCCAAGATCATGCCATTGCACTCCAGCCTGGGCAACAGAGTGAGAATCTGCCTCAAAACAAACAAACAAACAAACAAACAAAAACCAAAAAAAAACAAAAAACCTGCCTAGTTCAGATGAAAATTTGTGAAGTGCTGGTGCCACCACATGGCTGTGGGAGGAAAACCAGCTGAGACTTTTGTTAATGCAGAGAAGAAAACAGTAGAGGTGACAGGAAATTGTCCCTTAGCAGCGACAACTACAACTTTAAAATTACACAGTTCTAGCACAGCAACAACAATCACGACAGCAGCAGCAGCCGACGCTGATGCCATCGGGGGTCCCTGTGTTCCAGGCACGCTAATTCTATGTGCTCAGTGGGAATTATCTCATTTAAGTGTCACAGGGAGTAGTGGAAGTTGGGGGTGGATGTTCATGGGTGGGATAACCAGAGACTGCCTTCTTGAGTTTGAGATGCATGAAGGTCTATGCCTGGAAGGAAAGTCAGAAGCATTTAGCTAATGACTGTTATATTAGTGATCATAACATAGCCATGAGCAATGGTAATGGCAATTACAATAATGATCCCGAGGACGATTTTATGACAAGAGAACAGTTTCAGTAGAGTAATAGTTTATCTAGAATTATATTCAGATAGATAATCAGATAAACTGAAGAATGTGGTAGTGTCTCTCATTTCCCTCCAGGAGACTGACATTCCCACCAAATTGTAGATAGAGAAGGTGCAAATGTAAGCCTCACAAATACCAGCAGGTTTAAGAGACCAAGGAGAGAAAAAAAAACAAGACAAAACAAAACAAAAAAAACCCCAAACCTGTTACATTTAATACATTTACTCTCCCCAGCGTATGAATGCAACTGCAAGGCTAGCAGTCACCTAACAATCTCAACAACCGGAGAGGTCAATTTTCCTCCTAGAGGGAGGACAGGTAGAGAAAATAACCAGAGTTCCCTCCATTACTCTTCCATCCTGGAGGCTGGCAAGGAAGAATCCTGTTGAAACACAAAAACTATTAGGTGGGAATCTAGCACGCCACGTAAAAGTCATGATGAAAGCCAGAGTGACAAATGTACGTTTCCTACTTTTGAAAATGAAGAAGTTGAGCTGCCCAGATTCATATTGATAAGTTTTGCTTAAACATTTTTTCCCAAATGAGAAAATATTTTTATTTCTTTTTATTTTATTTGGGGTTCATGATCTTTATAAAAAACTCTATGATACAGAGAAGCATGACAAAATACAATTTCAATAGTAATCCTATCACTCAAATGACCATCTTTCCAGATAGTTCTCTGTGGATAGACACAAGAGTACACACAAACACATACTTACCCTGATATTATAAATTTGTATCTTTCTACATTATTACTTTTAATGGATACATAATGGCCATAGCAGAACATTTCCATGATGAATCCCAGTAATGTCTTTTGTTCTATCTACCTAACTATCTGATTTATCTAAGAAATTAAGCACAGACATACTTCATTGTATTGTGTTTTGCTTTGCTCTGTTTTGCAGATATTGCATTTTGTTTAAATATTAAAGGTCTGGCTGGGCACAGTGGCTCACGCCCGTAATCCTAGCAATTTGGGAGACAGGCGGGCGGATTGCCTGAGCTCAGGAGTTCAAGACCAGCCTGGCCAACATGATGAAACCCTGTCTCTACTAAAAATACAAAAAATTAGCCAAGAGTGGTGGTGCACGCCTGTAAACCTAGCTACTCGGGAGGCCGAGGCATGAGAATCACTTGAACCGGGAGGTGGAGGTTGCAGTGAGCCGAGATCGTGCCACTGTACTCCAGCCTGGGCGACACAGCAAGACTCTGTTTCAAAAAAAAAAAAAAAAAAAATTAGCAGAGTGTGGTAGTGCATGCCTGTAATCCCAGCTACTAGGGAGGCTGAGGCAACAGAATCGCTTGAACATGGGAGGCAGAGTTTGCAGTGAGCTGAGATCGCACCACTGCATTCCAGCCTGGATGACAGAGTGAGACTCCACCTCAATAAAATAAAATAAAATAAAATAAAATAAAAATAAATATTAAGGTTTGTGGCAACCCTATGTTATGCAAGTCTATCGGTGCCATTTTTTTTCCGACAACATGTGCTCCCTTTGTGTCTCTGTGTCATATTTTGGTAATTCCCACAATATTTCAGACTCGTTCATTATTATTATATCTGTTATAGGGATCTACAATCAGTGATCTCTGATGTTACTTTGTAATTACCTACAATTACACCCATATAAGATGGTGAACTCAACCAATAAATACTATGTGTGTGATGGTGAACTCAATCAACAAATACTGTGTGTGTTCTGACTGCTCCACCAACACACCATTCCTTCATCTCTTTCCCTCTCCTCATGCCTTCCTATTCCCCAAGACACAACAATATTGAAATTAGGCCAATTAATAACCGTACAATGGTCTCTAAATGTTCAAGTGAAAAGAAGAGTCACATGTCTCTCACTTTAAGTCAGGAGCTAGTTATGGGCTGGGCACGGTGGCTCACGCTTGTAATCCCAGCACTTTGGGAGGCCAAGGTGGGCAGATCACTTGAGGCCAGGAGTTTGAGACTAGCCTGACCAACATGGTGAAATCCTGTCGCTACTAAACATACAAAAATTAGCTGGATGTGGTGGTGTCTGTAGTCTCAGCTACCCAGGAGACTGAGGCACAGGAATTGCTTGCTTGAACCTGGGAAGTGGAGGTTGCAGTGAGCTGAGATTGCCCCCACTGCACTCTAGTCTGGCCACAGAGCAAGACCCTGTCTCAAAAAAAAAAAAAAAAAAAAAAGAGAAAAGTAGTAAGAGTTAGGCTTAGTGAGGAAGGCATGTCGAAAGCCAAGACAGGCTGAAAGCTAAGCCTCTTGTGTCAAACAGCCAAGTTGTGAATGCAAAGGAAAGGTTCTTGAAGGAAAGTAAAGGTGCTGCTCCATAAACACACAAATGATAAGAAAGCGAAATAGCTTTATTGCTGATATGGAGAAAGCTTTAGTAGTCTGGATGGAAGATCAAACTAACCACAACATTCCCTTAAGCCAGAGCCTAATCCAGAGCAAGGCTCTACCTCTCTTCAATTCTGTAAAGGCTGAGAGAGATGAATAAGCTGCAGAAGAAAAGTTTGAAGCTAGCAAAGGCTGGTTTATGGAAAGAGGCCATCTCCATAACATAAAAGTGCAGGGTGAAGCAGCAAGTGCTGATGTAGAAGCTGCAGCAAGTTATCCAGAAAGTAATTGAAAATAATTATCCTGGGATAATTGATGATGGTGGCTACACTAAACAACATATTTTCAATGTGGATGAAATAGTCTTCTATAGGAAGAAGATACCACATCCAAGACTTTCTAGCTAGTGAGAAGTCAATGCCTGGCTTCAAAGCTTCAAAGGACAGGCTGACTCTCTCGTTAGGGTCTAATGCATCTGATGACTTTAAGTTGAAGCCAACACTCATTTATCCTTCTGAAAACCCTAGGGGCCTTAAGAATTATGCTAGATCTACTCTGCCTATGTGCTATCAATGGAACAGCAAAGCCCGGATGATAGCACATCTGTTTATACCATGGTTTGCTGAACATTTTAAGCCCACTCTTGAGATATACTGCTCAGACGAAAAGATTTCTTTCTTTTTATTCTTTTATTCTTATCTTATTTTTTGTTGCCCAGGCTGGGGTGCAATGGCACCATCTTGGCTCACTGCAACCTCTGCCTCCCGGGTTCAAATAATTCTCCTGTCTCAGTCTCCTGAGTAGCTGGGATTATAGGCATGTGCCACCATGCACAGCTAATATTTTTGTATTTTTCCTAGAGACAGGGTTTCATCATGGTCTCGAATTCCTGGTCAGGCTGGTCTCGAACTCCTGACCTCAAGTGATCCACCCACTTCAGCCTCTCAAAGTGCTGGTATTACAGGCATGAGCCACTGTGCCTAGCCAAAAATATTTCTTTCAAAATATTACTGCTCATTGATAATGCCTCTCGTCACCTGAGAGCTCTGGTGAAAATGTATAAGGAGGTAAATGTTGTTTTTATGCCTGCTAACACAACATCCGTTCTGTAGCCCATGGATCAAGGAGTAATTTTGACTTTCAAGTCTTATTATTTAAGAAATACATTTTGTAAGGCTATAGCTTTCATGGATAGTGATTCCTCTGATAGATCCAAGCAAAGTAAATTAAAAACCTCTGGAAAGTTTTGACCATTCTACATGCCATCCAGAACATTCACGATTCATGAATATTGTGAGCTTTGTTGAAATGACAACAAAAATTTACGCTATTCCCCAAACTTAGTTGATAAAGCAGTGGCAGTGTTTGAAAGGATTGACTCCAATTTTGAAAGAAGTTCTACTGTGAATGAAATGTGGCAAACTTCACTGTTGTCTTATTTTAAGAAATTGCCACAGCCACCCCAGCCTTCAGCAACTACCACCCTGATCACTCAGCAACCGTCAGCGTAATTAAGGCAAGACCCACCGCCAGCAAAAAGATTTACAATTCAGAGAAGGTTCACATATCGTTAGCATTTTTTAGCAAAAAAGTATTTTAAAATTACATATGCATACTTTTTAAAGACATAATGCTATTGCACACTTAATAGACTATCATATAGTATAAACATACTTTTTACATGCACTGGGAAACCAAAAATTGTGTGTGACTGGCTTTATTGTCGTATTAGCTTCATTGCAGTGAACTTGCAGTATCTCCGAGGTATGACTGTATCAAATCAAAGTACTCTTTTTGTAATCAGCCCTCAAAATTGTCAGTCCATGTTTGTGTGTTTTTGCTTTTGTTCTGGGCGGATGTTTTAGGAAATGTTCAGATCTTTGTTTTAAGAAAAGATCAGATGCTAAGCAGATGGGAACCTGGGGTAGAAAACCACAAGATTCTGAAACTCATTCTGCCAGTAATATAAAAGGAAACCCTTAGAGGCAATGTCAGCAGGCAGGGCTTACTAAAGTTCACCCAACCTGGAGCTCCTCCCCCGCATATCTGTTCTTCATCTCTCTGATACTGCTCCCTGGCGGTGAGCGTGGATGGTCGAGGTTGGTCCCAGCAACCTTCTGGTATGTCAATGTTTTTCTTCTCTCTTAGGTACTTAAAGGACACTATTTAGGCAGGAGAAAAGGATACCTTTAAAAAGAGAAGCTTGCTTTCTAGTCATGTAGGTACTGAGTCTAATAAAAGTTTTGATTTTTTACTTTTTAAAAATTTTTTTATTTTTTGAGACAGAGTCTTGTTCTGTCGCCTAGGCTGCAGTGCAGTGGCATGATCTTGGCTCACTGCAACCTCCACCTCTGGGATTCAAGCAATTCTCCTGCTTTGGCCTCCTAAGTAGCTGGAACTACAGGTGTGTGCCACCATGCCCAGCTAATTTTTGTATTTTTTGTAGAGATGGGGTTTCACCATGTTGGCCAGTCTGTTTTCAAACTCCCGCCTTGGCCTCCCAAAGTGCTGGCATTACAGGCGTGAGCCACTGCACCCGGCCCATCAGTTTTTTATTCTTGTTTTGTCTCCATTCTTCATTGAGTGAAGGGGCTACACCCTCTCAATTATCCTTTAGATAGCCTTGTTGCCATCTACTTTTTTGTCTGGAGTTTCTAAAGTATTTGATGCATATTTACACCTGATATTTTGTTATATGTCAACATAACATGTCATTGTTAAATTTTTGAATGACAATATGTTGAAGAGTAGCTCCTTAGATAGTTTTGCCATCATTCTTCATGTCTAAAGAATATTATTAGTTGGGTGTGGTGGTGTGCACCTGCAGTCCTCAGCTACTTGGGGGGTCTGAAGTGGGAAGATCACTTAAGCCCAGGAGGCTGAGGCTGCAGTAAGCCTCGATCACCTACTGCACTCCAGCCTGTCTCTAAAAAAATTAAATCAATTAAGAATATCACTTCCCTATAGTGGAAAAATTATAGTTAAATATAGAATAACCACTTTCGGGAAGGAATTTGGTTTACATTCCAGGCAAAGCAACTCAATTTTTACTAAGAGCCTCTAGGGAACTTGTCTCTTGTGATGAAACTTGTGAAGTGTGGCTAGATAATTTTATTCCTTCTCCGTGGTACCTGTTCACTCACTGGCTTCAACTCCAGAGAGGTCACTTCTGCCTGAGAGAAAACGCAGCACATTTCTTCCTGATGGGCTGCAGGCATATGGCATTATGAACTCAGTGTCCACTCAGGCTTGCTCCAAACTGCTCCTGATTCCAAAGACATTTTGTCTTGGCTGTCTTTCTCTAAAGATTTTCTTCCTTTGGATAGCGTCTGCCAGGGAACTTCAAAGAGTTGCATCCTCTCCATAGATTTTCTGACAGCATTTGCTGGGGAGATTTGCCCTGGCTCAAAGTATTCATTACTTATTCCTGTCCTAAATAATTGCTTGGAAGATTTTTTTCCTGATGAATCTTATACTTGAAACTTTTAATCTCCAGATGGCATTATTTGACTAGATATACATACTATTATTTTTGGTGACATATGCTGGGAATTTTGTTCTTTATTTAGGAGCTTTACTCATGGCAATGAGGATTCTTTTGACATTTTATTTTGAAGGGATCTGGCAATGGATACAACATGACTGAAGACATGTTCTTTGGAATATTATCCTATGGAATCACTCTGGTAGGCTTGGCTATTCCTGAAGAGTAATCCTAAGACATTACGTCCTAGGGCTTGCCCTTATACATTGGTTTAATTCCTCCTGATTTCAAGATTTGCTTAGTTTTATCATTTCTCATTGAGTCAACATCCTTCAGAATTTGCTTCATTTGAGGTTTTTTCCTGAACATCTTGATATTTGGGTATTATTTTCTGTATGAACATCTGCTCTGGCCAATCCAATTGGTGGAAGTTTCTCTTTCTAAGGCCATTTTCTCAGTAATTACGTTCTAAATGTGGCACTGGACATATCTCTTCCAGACCAGAGTTTTTACGAATTTTCTCTCTGGATTTCTCTGTCAATTTGACTCAAATGCTCCTGAAGAGACTAGTAGGGAACCATGTCCTGTTCAACCCCTCCTTTCTACACAGTAACGCCCTGAAAGGGCTGCTTGGGAAATTGGGTCCTAGTCACATTTGCCTATTGATAGGAAATGCACTGATGTCACCCTAGGGAAATGTGCCCCAATCATTTTATTTATTTTTTTGAGACAGTCTCGCTCTGTCGCCAGGCTGGAGTGCAGTGGCGCGATCTCGGCTCACCTCAACCTTCACCTCCTGGGTTCAGTGATTCTCCTGCCCCAGTCTCCCGAGTAGCTGGGACTACAGGTTCGCGCCACCACGCCCAGCTGATTTTTGTATTTTTAGTAAAGATAGGATTTCACCATGTTGGTTAGGATAGTCTCGATCTCTTGACCACGTGATCCATCCACCTCGGCCTCCCAAAGTGCTGGGATTACAGGTGTGAGCCACCGAGCCCAGCCACCCAATCATCTTTTTTAAAATGAGCTTTAAGGCCTGGTGCGGTGGCTCACGCCTGTAATCCCAGCACTTTAAGAGGCCTAGGTGGGCAGATCATTTGAGGTCAGGAGTTCGAGACCAGACTGACTAACATAGTGACACCGTGTCTCTACTAAAAATACAAAAAAATTAGCTGGGCATGGTGGCGGATGCCTGTAGTCCAACCTACTCAGGAGGCTGAGGCAGGAGAATCGCTTGAACCCAGGAGGTGGAGGTTGCAGTGAGCTGAGATCACGCCACTGCACTCCAGCCTGGGCAACAGAGCGAGACTCCATCTCAAAATAAATAAATTAATTAATTAAATAAAATAAAAATGAGCTATATTTTAAAAAGCATTTCTTTTTGAAGAGCCTTGTCTTTAATACCTTTATCCAAGGATCTCAGACTTCCAAGAGACCCTCCTGGGCTAATTATTTTGTGGCCAATTTTATTCATAGAATCGTTCTTCAGCAATTTCTTTATTTATATTTGGAGACAGAGTCTGGCTCTGTTGGGTGTGATCTTGGCTCATGGCAACCTCCGCCTCCTGGGTTCAAGCGATTCTTGTGCCGCAGCTTCCTGAGTAGCTGGGATTACAGGTGTGCGCTACCATGCCCAGCTAATTTTTTGTATTTTAGTAGAGACAGAGTTTCACCTTGTTGCTCAGGCTGGTCTCCTGAGCTCAGGCAATCTGCCCATCTTGGCTTCCCAAAGTGCCAGGATTACAGGCATGAGCCACCATGCCCTGCCAACAATTTATTTTTGAGGGATTTTATAAACACTGATTTTATGCACTGATTGTGACACTCATTAACATAGAGGAATTTTTCCCTAGCTAACATTTCTTATGAAATTGATTTATATTCTCTAGTAAGAAGCAACTTGGCAAATTAAAAGCAAGCAAACAAACAAAAAAAACCCCTTAATTTCTTTTCTTTTTTTTTTTTTTTTTGAGACAGGGTCTTGCTCTGTCGCCCAGGCTGGAGTGCAGTGGCGCAATCTCAGTTCACTGCAACCTCCACCTCACGGGTTCAAGCGATTCTCTGCCTCAGCCTCCCAAGTAGCTGGAACTACAGGGGCATGCTATGACGCCCAGCCAATTTTTGCATTTTTTTGTACAGACAGGGTTTCACCGTGTTGGCCAGGTTGGTCTCTTGACCTCAAGTGATCCACCCGCCTCAGCCTCCCAAAGTGCTGGATTACAGGTGTGAGCCACCATGACTGGCCAAAGAACTTAATTTCTATTGGCCATTGCTATGGTCCCCTAAAAATTCATATATTGAAACTAAATCCCCAATGCAATAGTATTAAGAGGTGGGGTCTTTGGGAGGGGATTAGGAGGCCTCTGCCCTCATGAATGGGATTAGTGCCCCTATTAAAGAGGTTTGAGGGAGACTGTTTGCCCCTTTCACCATTGAGAACACACTGAAGGCACCTGTGAGGGCATCTGTGAGGAAGGCCTTCATCAGACACTGAATCTGCTAGCACCTTGATCTTAGGCCTCTCAGTCTCCAGAACTGTGAGAAATAAATTTGTTTAAAGATTACCCAGTCTAAGGTATTCTGTTATAGTGCTCTGATTGGACTAAGATAGCAATCATTATGAGGTTTTTATCTTGGCCAGGCTCACCTATGGAATTTATGTCTCCTGGAGATAACTTTTGCAAAGTCTCTCTTCAGCTATTTGCATCCATGTAGTTAGTTTCTTCAGACATATGATCTGAAAGTGTTTCATCCTGGCCCATTGAGGCCTTGGAATATGTCCCTAATGGTGACTTGTTGTTGATTGCAGTCTGGCTGATAATAGTCATGGGTTGCATCATGGATGGCAATGATTCCTCATCAATTTATCCCTTCCTGGCATTATAGGTGAACTCTTTCTTTTCTGGTGCCTCTTGTGGAACAATTTTTTTTTTTTTTTTTTTTGAGACGGAGTCTCGCTCTGTCGCCCAGGCTGGAGTGCGGTGGCGCGATCTCGGCTCACTGCAAGCTCCACCTCCCGGGTTCACGCCATTCTCCCGCCTCAGCCTCCGAGTAGCTGGGACTACAGGCGCCCGCCACCACGCCCGGCTAGTTTTTTGTATTTTTAGTAGAGACGGGGTTTCACCATGTTAGCCAGGATGGTCTCGATCTCCTGACCTCGTGATCCACCCGCCTCGGCCTCCCAAAGTGCTGGGATTACAGGCTTGAGCCACCGCGCCCGGCCTTTTTTTTAAAACTCAACAACTTTGCCTATGAACTATATTTCTGCTGGTATTTTTTATTGTTTCATTTCACTTCGGATAAACTTATCTACAAGTGAGCCTTTTTTAGACAATGCTACCTCTGCATCCTGTCATTTCATTTCTGGAAATTCTTTTTTGACAGTGGTAACTGAGAAATGTTTTCCTTTCTAATGATACTTTGGAATCAGTATCTTTTGACCGTGAGTCTAGAGGACAGCAGACCCAAGAAATCTATGCAGTGCCAGCCCGACTTCTGACCACAGCTCCCAAAGTTCTGCTTTCTGGGGACCTTACTGGAGCTCTCTTCCCTCTGTGACATTTGGACTTGCCTTTTGTTGAAAGACATTGAGTTAGTTTCTTCTTGACAAACGGAACTCAAACACGAAAGCAGAAAGACCCAGAAAGCCTTACCTTTGCCAATGTGACATGCAGTATGCCTCAGCAGTAAGCCACCCTTGAAAAACTGTCAGCTGAGCATCCAGCTGTCTTCATACAAATCACAAATTTTAATCCTTCCAGGAAAAAATCATCATCAGTTTTTCTTTGCTGACAAGCATCTTCTTATAGACACATTTTTAGTTGATTTAAGCTATTTCATTCTCTCTTACCTTCTGAAAATATGTTTGTAATACCATAGCTTTTATATTTGTTCCCATAAAGTTGTTCTTTTTAATTCCTTTTCTAAAGGTAGAAAGGGGTATTTATTTTTCCCATAGGATATTATTCCATCATTTGAAAATAGACTTGTAATCTGCACAAAAATATAAGAATGATAACACTCAGTACTAATTGGTCAAAAGAATGTTTTCGCTGGGAGATAGTATTCTGTCACTGGAAAGAACTTTATAAATTTTATCACTTATATTGCTATAACAATGTGTCTAAAGTATCTAATACGAATTTTTGAAATATCTTGTTTGGGGCCGTAAATGCTTAGAAAATTGTTAATTCTGGCTGGTAATCAAGGCAAATAAAATATGCATGAGTAAGCTTAAATGCTTCTGGATAACAATGGTTATTTGAAAGCTCTGTGAATATTTCATATCATCTAAGAGGTAAGAAAAAGACTGTAATCAGCTTGCAGCAAAATGTCCCTGAACAGGCAACAAAGACTTTCTTTGTTAGATTGTATTAATCAGGACAGCCCAGCAGCCAAGTGTGTGGGCCCCTAACAGGCAGATGTCAGTGCCACCTCCTGGTGTCTGCCCTTGGCCCAGCCATTAATCTCTCTGAGCCTTAACTGTTTCCTCATCCATAACATGGAGATTATAAAAGTGTCCAATTCATGGGGTGCTGTGAGAATTAAATGAGATAATGCAATTAAGCACTTAGCACAGTGCTTGGTACACATTAAACAGCCATATATGTCAGCTACCATTATTGAAAACTAACATAAACTTTTTCTTTTTTTCTTTTGAGAGACAGGGTCTTCCTCTGTTGCCCAGAGTGGAGCAGTGATGCAATCATGGCTCACTGCAGCCTCTACCTCCTGGGCTCAAGCCATCCTCCCACTTCAGCCTCCTATAACTGGGACCACAGGTGCATGTCACCATGTCCAGCTAATTTTTAAATTTTTAATAGAGACAGTGTTTCACTATGGTGCCAAGGCTGGTCTTGAACTCCTGGCCTCAAGTGATCCTCTCGCCTTGGCCTCTCAAAGTGCTGGGATTACAGGCGTGAGCAACCTCCTGGCTTGAGAGGATACTTTTTAATAATGTGTTTCTTTCTTTTTTCTTTCTTTCTTTTCTTTTTTTCTTTTTTTTTTTTTTTTTTTGAGACAGAGTCTTACTCTGTTGCTCCGTCTGGAGTGCAGTGGCGTAATCTCAGCCCACTGCAACCTCCGCCTCCGTGGTTCAAGAGATTCTCCTGTCTCAGTCTCCCGTGTAGCTGGGACTACAGGTGTCTGCCACCACGCGTGGCTAATTTTTGTATTTTTGGCAGAGACGGGGTTTCACCATGTTGGCCAGGCTGGTCTTGAACTCTTGACCTTAGGTGACTTGTCCAGCTTGGCCTCCCAAAGTGCTGGGATTACAGGGATGAGCCACCACGCCTGGCTAATGTGTGTCTCTTTTCTAAAACATATGCAGAGGAATCAACTTGAGTGGTAAGAAGGAGAATTTTCATAATCCCTTTAGAAAAGTGTGAAACGTCTGATGAACATGTGCCCTTTGGGGGAAGATGCATTCCAACCAAGACCCTAGCTCTTTGAGAATGTCCTTGATGTTAAACTCACTTTAAAAGCAGCCGTTATTTGGGGGCTAAATTTACTTGGTTCTTCAATTTGCCCCTAAACAAGTGAAAGCTGGGAGCCATTCTAGACTTCTCCCTCCCCTCACTGTGGATTCTGTGTCTCTAGCACCTCTCAGATTCAGCTCTCCCCCTGCACCCAGCGCCTCCAGGGCAGTTTCTCCACACACATCCTGCTTACCCCGCAGTGGGACTTGCTCCT
This sequence comes from Theropithecus gelada, assembly GCF_003255815.1. Classification (NCBI taxonomy): domain Eukaryota; kingdom Metazoa; phylum Chordata; class Mammalia; order Primates; family Cercopithecidae; genus Theropithecus; species Theropithecus gelada. The sequence continues at coordinate 53,987,398 of NC_037677.1, forward strand.
GCCTCTATGCCTCTGCACATGCCCTCCTCCCTCTCTGAAACGTTCCCTGTGGTGTGTCACCTGCCTTCTTTTAGGTCATCATCTCTCCCTGCACAGGGCTCGTGTTTGGCCACTGAGAGTCTCCCACACGCTCAGCATTGGGTCTCTTACTTCTCCTGCCCATCATAGCTGCCCTGAAAGGTAGACAGGATTGGTGAAGAGACTTACCAACCACAGGAATTAGGAAGTGAGGAAAATAAGACAGTGTCCCTTCAGTTTACCTGGGAGAGCAGGGTAAGCTTGGCCAGAGCTGAGACTCATAATGGCACCTTACCAAGAGAGGGGAGAAAGGCTATATCCTGAATGAAGGCATTTATCTCCCTTTAGAAAGAATGTGTCCTTCAGAAAGGAGCAGCACAAACATTGCCAGTGACCTCTACGCATTTCCCTGAGGGGATAGGGGAACTGGGCCATTTTTCTTTGCAATTTTCAGTCCCTTGGGAACACTATCCCTCAGTAGAGCTCTGTTTTTACCATCTTGAAATTCTTTATAGGTTCTGTATTTCCATACTGCATTGGGCCCTACAAATTATGCAGCTGTCCTTCTCAGGACACACAAATGCTTAAAAAATGGTTGCTAACAAAAATGAGAGAGTATGTCCAATAGAACCGAAGGAAGGGCCGGGCGCAGTGACTCACACCTGTAATCCCAGCACTTTGGGAAGCTGAGGCAGGCGGATTACCTGAGGTCAGCAGTTCAAGACCAGACTGGCCAACATGGTGAAGCCATCTCTACTAAAAATACAAAAATTAGCTGGGCGTGGTTGTGCACACCTGTAATCCCAGCTACTCGGAAGGCTGAGACAGGAGAATCACTTGAACCTGGGAGGTGGAGGTTGCAGTGAGCTGAGATCGTGCCACAGTACTCCAGCCTGGGTGACAGAGTGAGACTCCATTTCAAAAAAGAGAACCAAAGGAGGTACTGACTAAGAAACTAAGGAACATAAATACTCGGCTTCTGGCCTTTAGTTGAAAGACACTGAGGCAGCCACAAGACTCAACCTTTTGATGTCTCTAAGTGGAAACATTCTAAAATTCAGTCTTTATTGAAGGTATGTGTTCTGTTTTTCTTACAGAAGTAACTCATACTCATTGGAAAGACTGAATTATCAGAAAAATATATAACTGAAAGTCATTGTCTTCCATAATTCCTGCTACTGAGACATCACTTTTTTTTTTTTTTTTAAACTTTTAAGCTCAGGGGTACATGTGCAGGATGTGCAGGTTTGTTACATAGGTAAACATGTGTCTTGGGATTTACCATATGGATTATTTCATCACCCATGTATTAAGCCTAGTATCAATTAATTATTTTTCCTGATCCTCTCCCCCCTCCCACCCTCCACTCTCCAAAAGGCCCCTGTGTGTGTTGTTCCCCACCATGTGTCCATGTGTTCTCATCATTTAGCTCTCACTTATAAGTGAAAACATGTAAATGAGAATATGTGGTATTTGGTTTTCTGTTCCTGCATCAGTCTGCTAAGGATAATGGCCTCCAGCTCCATCCATGTCCCTGTAAAGGACATGATCTCATTATTTTTTATGGCTGCATAGTATTCCATGTGTATATGTACCACATTTTCTTTATCCAGTCTATCATTGATGGGTATTTAGGTTCATCTCATGACCTTGCTATTGTAATAGTGCTGCATTGAACATATGCATGCATGTGTCTTTATGGTAGAAAAATTTATATTCCTTTTGATATATACCCAGCAATGGGATTGCTGGGTAGAATAGTTTAATTTCTGTCTTTAGGTCTTTGAGGAATTGCCACATTGTCTTCCACAATGGTTGAACTAATTTACAATCTCATCAACAGTGTATAAGTGTTCCTTTTTCTCCATAGTTTCACCAGCATGTTACTTTTTGACTATTTAATAATAGCCATTTTGACTAGTGTGAGATGGTATCTCACTGTGGTTTATATTTGCATTTCTCTAATGATCAGTGACAAGCTTTTTTCATGATTGTTGGCCACATGTATAGCTTCTTTTGAGAAGTGTCTGTTAACATCCTTTGTCCACTTTTTAATGGGGTTGTTTGAGTTTTTTTCTTGTAAATTTGTTTAAGTTCCTTATAGACACTGGAGATTAGACCTTTGTCAGATGCATAGTTTGCAAAAATTTTCTCCCCATTCTGTACGTTGTCCATTTACTCTGTTGATAGTTACTTTTGTTGGAAACAACACTATTAACAATCTGGTGTTTATTCCCCCAGGTACTTTTCATAGGTTATACTAATACATTATAAAAAGTATTTAGTATTAATATTTTTATTATTTTAGAAAATTGACTACTGCTATGTGTGTTCTGTAACTAGTATTGAGGACAGACTAGAGAAGATCAAGAATGGGTCTAGTTGCTGGGCGTGGTGGCTCACGCCTGTAATCCCAGCACTTTGGGAGGCCGAGGCAGGCGGATCACGAAGTCAGATCAAGACCATCCTGGCTAACATGGTAAAAACCCATCTCTACTAAAAATACAAAAAATTAGCCAGGCGTGGTGGTGGCCACCTGTAGTCCCAGCTACTTAGGACACCGAGGCAGGAGAACAGCATGAACCCAGGAGACGGAGCTTGCAGTGAGCCAAGGTGCCACTGCACTCCAGCCTGGGCGACAGAGCGCGACTCCGTCTCAAAAAAAAAATAAAAAAGAATGGGTCTAGTTAACAGGCTACTGTGACCACCTAGAGAAAGATGAGTGTGGTTTGGGCATTCAAGTTGTTGAGAATTCTGACTTTATTTAAATGGAAAGCCAACAAACCAGATGTAGGGTGACAAAAAAGGTGGAGTCAAAGGGGACACCAAGAGTTTTGGCCTGAGCAAGTGGAAGGATGGAGAGAAACTGCTTCAGAGAAACTATCAGGGAAAGTCCACTGAGACGAGTTAAGTTCGAGGTGTCCACTGGTCATCCAAGTAGAGACGTCAAGCAGTCAAGTTCAGGGAATTTTGATTAAGGATATAAATCTAAAGTCCTTAGCATATAGATGATATTTGAATGAATGTAGATAGAAAGTAATTAAAAACATTTTTTTCAAACCTTTAAAGTTTACTGCCATTTAAGCTGGTTCAAAATACCTGTCATTATTATCAACACAGTGAAAAGTCAACATTTCATTTGTTCACAGCATGGGATAAAATATTTGCAAATCATGTATTTGATAAGGGATTAACATCTAGAATATATGTAGAACTCCTAAAACTCAACAGCAAAAAAATAAATAAATAAATAAAAATAAAAAAATGGGCAAAGGACTTGAATAGACATTTTTCCAAAAATGATATACAAATAGCCAATAAGTACAGACTCGACATCACTCATTATAAGGGAAATGCAAATCAAAACTACAATGAGATACCACCTCACATCTATTAGGATGGTTACAATCAAAAGAACAACAATAACAAAATAACAAGTGTTGGTAAGGATGTGGAGAAATTGGGACCCTGTGCACTGTTGGTGGGAATATAAAATGGTAGAGCTGCTGTGGAAAATGGAATGGTGGCTTCCCAAAAAATTAAAAACAGAATTATCATATGATCCAGCAATTCTACTTCTGGGCATATACTCAAAAGACCTGAAAGCAGGGTCTTGAAGAGGTATATGTAGAGTCATGTTCACAGCAGCATTATTCACAATCGCTAAAATGTGAACGTATCCATTGATGGATGAATGCCCACTGATGGACAATGAAATAAATGGATATGCAAAATGTGGTATAAACATACAACAGAATATTATTCCACCTTAAAAAGGAAGGAAATTCTGACACATGCTACAACATGAATGAACCTTGAGGACATTATGCTAAATGAAATAAGCCAGTCACAAAAGAGACAAATATTGTATGAGTCTATTTGTACAACATACTTACAGAGTAATCTAAATCACAGAGACAAAGTAGAATGGTGGTTGCCAGGGGCTGCGGAGAGGGAGAAATGGTCAGTTATTATTTAATGGGTGTAGAGTTTCAGTTTTGCAAGATGAGTTTTGGAGCTGGATGGTGGTGATGGTTGCATAAGAATATGAATCTACTTAACACCACCGATCTGCACACTTAAAAATGGTTAAGATGGTACGTCTTACATGTATTTTACCACAATTACAAAAATTGAAAAAAAGTATTAAAAAACTGGTAATATATGTTGAAGAAAAATATCTGCTATCAGTGACAAAGGCAGACTACAGGATATGTGTAAATAATACTCTGAGAGGCCTGACTGTGAAGTGAAGCAAAAGTTAAGACATGAACACACGAGATGGATGTATGTTGGGAGGAAAGCTGAGTGTTGAGCGAGGAGCTGAGGCAGGGCTTGGAACACGTCCGGGGTCCAGGGTAAAACTCCTTGGGGCCTTTGGAATGTGTCTAGACTTGCTGGCTACTTGCTTCTAGCACTCTCATTATCTCAAGTAGCCATATATTTCAAAGAAAATGCTAAACCATCACAGCTGTAGCTTGTTCACTTGATACACCACTTCCTTTCAACCCCCCACATCCTCACCACCTGTTTCTTTGTTTGATCACCAATAAATAGCGTGGGCTCCCAGAGCTTGGGGCCTTTGCAGCCTCCATACTAGCGTTGGCCCCCTGGTCCCACTTTCTCTCTTAACTTGTCTTTTCTCATTCCTTTGACTCCGCCAGACTTCGTAGCCCCCACGGCCTGGTGTTGGGTCCGATCACCCCAACAGATGTATTTTCACTGTGTAGTCTCCAAAACATTGATAAAACAAGAGGAAAAAGTCACAGCCATTTGTTTACTTATTTAAAATCCGTATTCTGAGTTTATTTTATCCTATAACTAGTTCAAATATGCACATGATTAAAGGTTTTTCAGAACAGGAGTAGGCTGGAGAGTCCCTGAACTCTCCTTTTACAGCCCCTTAAATCTTGGTTCTAGCTGGCATTTACTTGGCTTCCAGCTTTGAGAGAAGTAAATCAGAAGCATCTACCTTCTGGTAACCTAAGAAGGAGATTTGGAGCCAGGAGGCATTTCATGAGCAACTTCATTCTGAAAAGCCTCCTTGTAATTTATTTCTTTTGGCATTTTGAAGTTCCAGTCAATCTGGCCAGCAGACTCTGAAGGAGGAACCTGTTGAGGCATTCCTGGAATCATACTGGAAGTACCTGGCAGGAATTCCTGCTTCAAGGCCTCCTTCTCAAGGGGGTTTGTGTCCTCCTGCATGAATATGGTCTTCTTCGTGGAAACAGTTTCAGAATTCAGTTCCTAAATAGAAAACAAAACAGCAGAAAAGTTATTATTAGAGACTAAAGCACACAAGATGTATGGCAAAAACACGGTATTGCTATTTTCATGCCAGAGACTAAGAAACAAACTGAAAAAGCCCTGCTTTAACAAAGCATAAAACCAAATCTATAGGAATGAAGTTGATTCACCAATAATTTAACTCCCTGCCAGAACAAAACCCAATATCTTTTAATGGAAAACAACACAATCTAGACTCCCTATAAAATGTCCTCTACAATGTCCGGAACACAAGTAATAATTACTAGACATGTAAAAAAGTACAAAAATGTGAACCATAATCTAGAGGAAAAGTATTAAATAGAAAAAGGCCCCAAAATGGGCTGGGCATGGTGGCTCACGCCTGTAATCCCAGCACTTTGGGAGGCCGAGGTGGGCAGATCATGAGGTCAGGAGTTCGAGACCAGCCTGGCCAACATGGTGAAACCCTTCTCTACTAAAAATACAAAAATTAGCTGGGTGTAGTGGTGGGCGCCTGTAATCCCAGCTACTCAGGAGGCTGAGGCAGGAGAATCACTTGAACCCAGAAGGCGGAGGTTGCAGTGAGCTGAGATCTCGCCACTGCACTGCAGTCTGGGTGACAGAGTAAGACTCCATCTCAAAAAAAAAAAAAAAAAAAGAAAAGAAAGAAAGAAAAAGGTCCCAAAATGACACAGATGATGGAATTAACAGACAAGAACAGCTATTACAAATATTTTTAAAAATCCAAGGTGGAAAATGGACATAATGTGAAAGTTAAGATGTATCAGCAGAGAAAATGGAAATTATATTTAAAAAACTAAATAGAAATTCTAGAACTGAAAAGTACAATATCTGAAGTGAAAAAATTCACATAATCTCCAGATAGGATATAGGGCATTGCAGAAGAAATGGTCAGTAAACATGAAGGTAGATCAGTAGAAATTATCCAAACTGAACCACACAGGAAAAAAACAAACAGAGCTTCAGTGACCTATGAGACAATATTGAGCAGTCTAACATCCATGTCTCTGGCTGAGGGAGGAATCCTCGGAGCTTAGGCTCTACTGACCCCCTCCACTCCAGTCTTTGCCTGGAAGTCGTACAGGTCCATTCTACAATGAGCCCTATGGGGCTCATCCTTGTCCACATGGTCTCTGAGACCCTTCTAAACTTCAAACTATTGGGTCTATGCAGCAAATATATATTGATTCTATCAACATGTATTTCTAAAACATTTGTATAGTTTAGATCTTCATCAATAATAGTTTTCTTCTGACTCAGAAACAAAATTATCGTTTACTTAAAGCTGCATCTACTTAATGAAGAGATATTAATACCAAGGATAACCTCTGCCTGACTCAAATTCTACCTCCTCTATGGATACTTTTTGGTTCGGATGATTGGATATGAACCCTACCATACAGAGCATTCTGTTTCTATTTGTCTTTTGATATATCCACTAGATAAGCAGTATTCAATCTGGGGTACTCAAAGACTTGCTAACCTGTATCCAAGTCACGATGTTTTGTTTTGTTTTTAAAGAGATTAAGGAAAAAACTGCAAAGCTTTGAGTATATGCATATCAGTTCATCAGGTAAACTGGCAGCCCTGCTGAAATTTTATACAACCCATCCTGGGCCAGTTTGAAATTGGTTTTCCCAGCACTAGTCACACAAAATGAGAAGGTGACCAATAGCAAGGAAGAGTTGGTAATCCACCTTGAATCAATCAGAAACCAGAACTTGGAATCTTGTCTTTTTGACACACCTCTGCCTCTTTGTCCTTTATTTAGCCTTGTCAAAGTTTGCTTGGAGAGTAACTCACATCTTAATGTTGTGGCTCTCTCTTGCCAGGTAAACTATAAATTTGGCTTCATTTTAGATCACTCTTGGGTTCTCTTTATTTCCTTCTAACATAGGGAATCGATTTCCATAATCACAACCTACACATGAACTCTTTCCTAAAACTGAGAACTTGCACACAGTCTAGACTTTGTGCTGGTTTTCGTTTCCCATCTTCCCTTACAACTGCCTACATCACACACTTGGCAAAAGAATGACATACCATTTACTTACCTAAATCTTGTTAAGGAATATTGCTACAGGATGCAAAACCTCCTCAGTGAAACACAAAAAGACAATTCAAAATATTGATGTGAGCTGAGAAATTTTCCTTAATAAAGCTACCATAAAACTAGGGTGGAGTTTTGGGAGTCTTCTTTATATATTTCTTATTGTCTTATATATTTATATTTCTATTAACAGTAAAACACGGTGTTAGATAAATGGATTAGAGGTGGGCAACAAGGTGATGACAAATTCTGCTGAATGATCCTCACTTCTCCCATCTCCAAACAATTGCTTAAAGAAGGAATCCTTCCTGAGGGAGAGTTCCTTTAGACTATTGTCAAACAATAGAATGAAATTATCTTTCGATTTAATTTATTTACAAGATATCTAGGCTTAAAGAAGCAAATATATTCTTTATGAACACGGTGAAACCCCGTCTCTACTAAAAAATACAAAAAACTAGCCGGGCGAGGTGGTGGGCTCCTGTAGTCCCAGCTACTCCGGAGGCTGAGGCAGGAGAACGGCGTAAACCCGGGAGGCGGAGCTTGCAGTGAGCTGAGATCCGGCCACAGCACTCCAGCCTGGGCGACAGAGCCAGACTCCGTCTCAAAAAAAAAAAAAAAAAAAAAAAAAAAAGAGTATATTAGTATAAATGTAAATAAGCTTAATATTTTCATGTCTTCAAATTGGCTTGGAAGCTAGCAAATGCTAGTGAATTGTAATGGACTGCATTAAAGACTTTAATGCATAGAGTATAGTGATAGTTAAAAAGATGTCAGATATCAAACCCAACATTGCAATTGAGATGACTCTCTATCCAGGTATCTACCGCTTTATAGAAAGCATAGAATGGCATAAGGTGTTCTTCAGGAGACTGTGAAAAAAACTGTGGGAGGTAAAAGATATCCTTTTAGACTGACAAATGCAGAGTTGTCTTCAGCTATTCCAGCTTAATAACTTACACCTAATATTATAGCATCATAGAGGAGGCATCTGAAGTTTCACATAAAAGCAAATAGAATATAATAAACCAAATACTAAATACTAAGTTAAATATCTGAGATATGCACTGGTAACAACCATATTTGGTTTCTGAAAAATATTGACTACTACTTGAAAAGGGCTCAAAGGATCTTCTATGAAAAAATATTTGTTCCAACTGAATAGATTTTTAAAAAATCAGTTTTTTAAAAAAATCAGATTTTTTGGCTAGGCGCAGTGGCTCACACCTGTAATCCCAGCACTTTGGGAGGCTGAGGTGGGTGGATCACGAGGTCAGGAGATTGAGATCATCCTGGTTAACACAGTGAAACCCTGTCTCTACTAAAAAAAAAAAAAAAAAAAAAAAAATTACCTGAGTGTGGTGGCATGTGCCTGTAGTCCCAGATAATCGGGAGGCTAAGGCAGGAGAATCGCTTGAACCCAGGAGGCAGAGGCTGTAGCGAGCCGAGATCACGCCACCATGCTCCAGCCTGGGCAACAAAGCGAGACTCCATCTCAAAAAAAAAAAAAAAATCAGATTTTTTTAAAACCAGTAACACCAGAGTATTTCCTGAAATCTAAGACATATCTGTCTTTTAACATCTCCTTTTTTCATTAACAAAGATTGTCAATAACATTGGTTTATATGCAAATATGTGAATACAGAGTGAAAATCAGGCTAAAGGGATCCTTAATGTGCCTTGGGTGGGGACTGGGCTGACTTGTGGCTTTCCTGGATTCCATGTTGGGATGTGTGCGGCCACCCAAAGCTGAGTCCTTCTCCCTACCTTGTGACACTTTTCACAGTTCTGTTGAATCTGATACTCTTCCTGTTTCAGCATTTCTGTCATTTCCATTTCCTTGAGGCTACTGTCATATTCCTCCTGCAGCTGGATCTTCTCTTCCCTATTCTGGGGTGAGGTGACAGAGTCGAATCAGGTCAGCACCCAGGGAAGCCTTATAAATGGGGCCCCCTCGCTGGAGACTGATCTGGGCTGTGGGCCTTTTGGGCCTGTTGAGTTTCCTCCTGTAACTAGCTTTAGCCTGCTAGTAGTTACAAACCCTTCAACTCCACAGCTCCTCTGAGTTGAAGCCCCACTCCTCTCAGCCCCCAGGATCCCCATGCTTCAGGGATATCTAGATCTAAGAGCAAGTCAAATAAACCAAGAAATTCCCCAGGCCAGCTCCAGAATCCTGCCTTGTGTCTTGGCTTTCAAATTACTCTGGGAAAGCTGGGCCCTCCCTAACTCGCAGTGCCCATACACACCTTTTCTTTTGCTTTCGCTGTTTTCTCATAATGATAAAGCCAGTGAGCCAGGTATTCTATTGGGTCACTGGGCCGAACCTTTGCCACCTCTGCCAGTGCCTGGGCCAGGCAATTTCCAAAGCACCTCTTTAGGTAGTTAGTTTCCATCCTGGCAGCCTGGAAAACAAAGTCACGTTATTTTATTAACTTAGTCTGATATTAAAAATAGACACATTCTAACCAATTCAGATTTATTTCAGGATAAATATGAGATGTTTCTGGATCACACCCTTCCCAAAAGAACCAATGAACACTTACTTGCTCTTATATTCAAATGGACTTTTTCTAAAGTTCTCCAGCTGCACTAGGTCAGACAGTGTGGGTCCTAGGGTTTATCAGGCTTGCGAGGAGGTTGGTACTTTGGTGGTAAGGGTGGCTAAGGCCTCCCCTTACCCACACATTTTTGCTCTTGAGTAGAGAGAAAATAAAGGAGCAGGCAGGGGTCCTGGGGAGGGGCTCTGAGCACCCACCAGGCTGTGCTATTGTGAGGTAGGAGGCTACAGTCATCTATGACATAGATAAGATAGGCTCATTTATTTCACAAGGGACCACGGAAATGCACTGGGGAGAAGAGAGAGGGAAAATGTTGGTGCTACAGCTACTGCTTGTCAGGAGCTCTGCCAGCACCTGATATAATACTCCATTCTGTATTACTTAAGGATTTACTATTCATCATATTTCAAGAGCTGGAGGCAATGTAGCCCAAACTTAGGAGCAGCAGGGAATTGTGGCAGTAGGAATGCACATTCTGGAATAAGACAGACCAAGTTCCAGTCCTGATTCTGCCACTTATTAGCTGTGTGATCTTTAGCAAGTCACTCAGTCTCTCTCAGCCTCAGTTTTCTCATCTGTAAAATAAAAGTAACAAAAGTATGTAGCTCACAATAATTAGATTAGAGGTGATAATAAACACACACCAGGCACTTAGCCAGGCACAGAGTAACTGCTTATTACACTATTCAGTGGAGGATTGTGCCATGAAATGACCTAGGACCTGGCCTCCTCCTGACGGATTCCACATTCTTGAAGTTGACACATTTGAATTCCAAAAGAGCCCGGTGAATAACAAAAGCTTAGATCTAGCCTTAACATCTTCTGGAGGCATTTTTCAATATTCCCCCCTACTCCCCATTTTCTAGCTTAAGGAAGGAAAAACAGATAGACAGATATCCATATCTATCTTACGCATATCTATCTTATGGATAGAGAAAAAAATATTTCCTAGCTCTCTCCACTACAAGGGCCTTGAAACCAAAACACTTCAGTAGCAATGAGCACACTGAGCATATAAACCTTGCTTGTAAATAGCCTTCGTCACTTAAGAGGAATCAGGGCTCCTTGGAGAAATGGCTGATTCCAAGGCTGGGGCAGGACAAGTCTAATGGGCCTGGAACATTTGGTTTTGCCAGAAAGTAAGAAAATTCTAAAAAATACAATGGGTGGGGACAGAGAAGCCAGCTTGAAGGGGCTCCTACTAGTCAAATCTGGGGCAGTTTGACCATTAAAATAAATAGTAACTGTAATGGATTATAAATTACAGAATAAAATAAGACTCCATGAGTCCATATGAGAATATATACATAGATTAAGAAGGGAGAAGGCAAAGTTCTTGTTAAAGTAGAATGCCAACTAATAAATGTGGGGAAAATAATGGAGTTTTAAAAAACTGCCATTTCCTCACCACCATAGTATAACTGAATCAAAGCAGAATCATCAATGAGTCAATGAGTGCTAAACCTGGGTGAACATTTGACAAGGAATAAGATATATGCATAGTCTCAAAGTTTCTTCTCATAAATTAAGTATTAATTCCAAAGGAAATACAGAAATTTTACAGTGGCAAAACCTGGCCAACAAAACCTTAACCAAGTAATCACAGTAAATATCACCAATAAAGGAACAAAGTGACATCAAGTGCCTCCTGATGGGATGCACTTCTTATGGTACATAAAACATTTCCATGGATTCCTGTCTAAAATGCAGTATTTGAATGTAATTGAAGAAACAGCAAATAAATCCAAAGCAACTACCCTGTACTCTTAAAAATGTTGAGGTTATGAAAAAAAAAAGAGTAATTGTTATAGATCAAAGGAGACTGAACAGCTATAATAACTACATGTAACACATGATCCTAGATTGGGCCTGGGCAGGAAAAAATAATTCAGCTGGGCATGGTGGTGCATGCCTGTAAACCCAGCACTTTGGGAGGCTGAGGCAGGAGGATCACTTGAGCTCAGGGGTTTGAGACTAGCCTGGGCAACATGGCAAAACCATGTTGCCCATGCTTTTGTATTCCACAAAAAATACAAAAATTAGCCAGGTGGGATGGCACACACCTGTAGTCCCAGCTACTTGGCGGCAGGGGGTGGGGAGGTGCACGGGGTCTTACGGTGGGAGGATCACTTGAGCCCAGGAGGTTGTGGCTGCAATGAGTTGAGATCTCACCACTGCACTCCAACCTGGGTGACAGAGTGAGACCCTGTCTAAACCAAAAAGAGAGAAGAAAAAAGAATTCTATAAAGGACATCGTTGGGAAAATTGGATGAATTGAACGTGAAATGTACATTATGTGATATAATTTATCCAAGTTAAATTTCTTGATTTTGAATACTGGAAGTATGAGTAAGAGAATGTCCTTGTTCTAGGGCTGAATAATGGCTCCCAAATGTGTCCATGTCTGAATACCTGGAACCTATGAATATGTCACCTTAAATGGCAAAAGGGACTTTGTAACTGTGATTAAATTAAGGATCTTGAGATAGGGAGATTATCCTGGATTATCTGAGTAGGAACAATGTAATCACAGATGTCACTGTAAGAGGGACACAGTACGGTCAGACAGGGAAGGTGATGCCAGAGCCGAGGGAGAAAAAGCGATGTGATCCAGGTCCTTGAGCCAAGGGTATCCTCTAGAAGCTGGAAAAGGCAAGAAAATGGATTCTCCCCAGAGCCTCCTGAGGAACCTGTGCTGCTGACACTTTGCTTTTAGCTCTACTAAATTCATTTTGGACTTCTGACCCCAAGACCTGCAAGGGAATTAAAAAAAAAAATTTTAGTGGGGTAGTGATAGGGTAAGGACAGAGGTGGGTGGTGTCTCCTGCCAATCAGTGTCTCCTGCCAATCTGTGTGGCCCACTTGAACCAATGCATTTGGATAAACAACCTTCTACACCCTTCTTACTCAAAGCTGGTTTGATGACAGATGACCAGCAGCATTTCATCACCTGGGGACTTGTCGAGATGCAGAATCTCAGGTCCTACCCCACCCCACAGATTCAGAACCTGTATGTTAATAAAATCTCCAAGCAACTTGTAGTTACCAATCTACTTTGCCTGGATCACTGTAGAACTGTCCTTCCCAGAAGGCAGAATCACCAATTCTGCATTCTCTGGTCATTGGGTGGCTGCCACACTCCTTACATGTGGCAAGCCATATTGGCATACCTCCACCTACTCTAAATTGCCCATTTTCAACAATGATCTGAATGAAATGTGTTTCCGCAACAGTCACTGAGATGTGGTACAAAGACAGTAGAGCCAGCATAGAGTCACAGCGTGAGGCCTGGAGGGGAAGAAGTCAAGGGGATGCCTTTTATTTTTTATTTTTGAGACAGAGCCTCGCTCTGTCACCCAGGCTGGAGTGCAGTGGCGCAATCTCGACTCTGCAATCTCTGCCTCCTTGGTTCAAGCGATTCCGCTGTCTCAGCCTCCCGAGGAGCTGGGATTACGCCCGGCTAATTTTTGTATTTTTAGTAGAGACAGGGTTTCTCCATGTTGGCCAGGCTGCTCTCCAATTCCTGACCTCAGGTGATCCACCCACCTCAGCCTCCCAAAGTGCTAGGATTACAGGCGTGAGCCACCGCGCCTGGCCAAGGAGATGCCTTTTAAGGCCCACTCAGACCAATTTAGGGTACACTCACCAATTGGGGGAGAGGCTATTTTTCGGTGTTTCCCAGAACTCGCCTGACGGTCTGCTTACATTGTTCCTGGCCTTGCACTCAATAGGCAAAATAAGAATAGGGGTTGTCTTTGTTTGCTGTATACCGCCCATGCTTGGCACACTAGGAGCTCAGTAAATATTTCTTGATTTATTCATTGAGAGCTCTGACGCCTGTGCTCATGCTTCCCTTTGATTTTTCCTTGCCCACTCTGGCACTTACTATCTCAACTAACATCTACTAAGGCCTCTCTTGCCCGGCACTGCCCCGCCCATAAGCTGAAAGAGAATACGGGAAAGGCTAGTACATGCACAGACGACTAGGCCGAGGAGGACTGCAAGGGCTTGGGCCTGGTGGAGACCGGACGGCTTCCTGAAGGTAAGGCACCCGAGTTGGTTCTCAAAGGAACCAAGCAGAGGTCACCAGCAAGAGCAAAGGTGCGGAGTTGTGAAACTGCCAGGCTATTAGCAGCTTGCAGTGACGGTCTTCCAACGACTCTAGGTCTTCCGCCCTTCTCCGATTGGCTGCCCTTCCTGGTTCCTCCTCAAAGCGCGCCACCCCCTCATCTCTCCCAGAGCATGCCTGCCTGCCAGCCAGGGTCCCTTGCTCTTTTCGGTCCCCCCACTCCTCCAGGTTTCTGTGCAGCAAGTCTCCTCAGCTCACCCACCTGCGCGCCGCCACATATGCCCTTCCTCGACCCTTCGTGCGCACACCCCGCTCCAGCGTGCCCGCTCCTCTCTGCTTGGCGCCCCGCTCCTACGCGCCCCCTCCTCCCCGGCCCCCGCCCCTTGGAGCGCGCCCGCTTCTCTCTGCCGCGCTCCCCTTCTCGCATTCCCTCTCCTCTCTGCCCGTTGCCACCTCGTGCGCGCTCTCCCTCCGGCACACCACCTCCTCTCTGCCGCCCGCCCGCCCCCTGAACGCCCGCTCCTCTCTGGCCCCCTCCCCTTGCGCGCGCCCCCTTCTGCACGACCCCTTCTCTATGTCGCGCGCCCCGCTCCTGCACGCCTCCTCCTCTCTACCGTGTCCGCTCCACTCTGCCGCGCCCCCTCTACTCTGCCGCGCGCTCCTACCCCTGCACGCCCCCTCCATTCGGCCGCGGCCCCTCTACTCAGCGGTGCGCTACTGCTCCTGCACGCCCCCTCCTCCCTGCAGCGCGACCCCCCACGGCCCCCCCTTTCTGCTGCGCGTTCCCCTTCCACCGCCCACTGCGCGCCCTCTGCTCACCTACACGGGCTCCTGAGGCGCGCGCTCTCGTTGCCTGGCAACGGGACGCGGCTCCCGGGTAGCTAGCGGGCGCGTGTGTCGGGTGTGCGCACCGGGAAGGCCCGAACTGTTTTTGAGATTAGTTCCTCTAGCTTCGCTGGGTCCGGCGGGCAGAGGCGGTTCTGACCGTTGGGCCTTGGGCGTCGAGCAGGACTCACCTGAGGCGGAAGGAGGCCGCTTCGCGCCTGGGGCTCCCGAGAGCAGCCGGCTTGCTTTCTCCTGCTCGTCCTGAGCGGGGAGCGCTGCGTCTCTGTCAACTGCGGGCTGCGGGAGACTCTTCCAGACTCCCGGGTGGGAAAACCACATCGAGCGCCCCGGGAGGTTGCCAGATGCAATACTGTACTGCATGCGCAGGTAACTGAATTTCAGATAAACGAGTTACTTTTCAGTACAAATATAGTATCATGCAAAGTTATTCGTTGTTTATCTGAAATTCAGAGTCACCTGGGCGAGCTGGGTTTTTAGTTGAGAAGTCTGGCACCCCTGCCCGGGTGCCCCTGCCCAGTCGGCTGGCTGTCTCCCAGGTGTGGGTAAGGAACCTCCTTCCATCTCTGTGGCACCTTCTTCAGGCTGTAGGCAGCTGTTTCTGTGGGAAACGGCTTTCTTATGTTGAGCCAAGATGCCTATTGGTGTATATGAAAAATAACATTGGTTACCACAGGAGAGATGGGTATTATCCTCGTTTCACGGACAGGAATATGCTAAGGGAGTTGGCAGGCCTTGCCTGGGTCCCACTGATATGCCCAGAAATCCGAGACAGAGCCTCCCCTGACTTGGCCCCACTGGTAGGCCAGAAGTTTTCTCTTTGGGGATAATGGCCCCCTTCCTACCTTCCCACATTTTATCTTTCTGGAGCAGTAATAGGAGTCTGTTTCCTTTTTTTTTTGTTTTACTTCAAATGACTTTGACATGTCTTTGTAGCGTTTTGGTCTTTCAGATACATCCTACTGAAGAAATACAGTGAAGATACTGTGTTCCAAAGTCATTTGTAATAATTCTTTTCTCTGTGTGGTTAAGACACCAATATCAACCTGATTTGGAATTAGGTTCATTAGTGCCAGTTTGTTTTCAGTTTTTAGAGTTTTTATGACTATGTTTATATATACACATATTCCTTTCCCCACTGCTGTTGCTAATGCAAAAGATGACGGACCATATACAATTTCAGCACCTTGTTTTCTTTATTTTGTGTCTTAGAGATCACTCTTTAGTTTCTTCATTCTCTTGTGCATCTGCATAATAATCCATTGTGTTGCTCTTATTAATACCCAATTTGATGAACATTTAGATGGTGCTTCAGTGTGACTATTGTAAATAATGCTGCAAATACCTGTGTGCATATGCCATTTCATATTTTTGCAACTATATCTTTGAGATAGGATCCAAGAAGCAAGATTGATGAGTCAAAGGGTGAATGCATATGTGATTTTCTAGATGTTGTCAAATTCTCCTCCATAGGAGTTACACCATTTTGTCTTCCCACCACTGTCATATGGCATATGCGCATGGTTATGCATAAAATTTCAGAGACACTGAATTTTTCCATAGAATAAAAATTGGGGGTTATGGACGGACCCCCAGATGTCAGTGTCTCTGAACTTTTATGCAAAATGCTAGGTGCATTTGTCCAGGGACAGGTTTAGACACAGTGGCATTCTATCCCCTATAATTGCCATGCTCATTCCTATATCAGGGCCTTTCCTTATACCTAGAAGACTCTTCCTTCTCTTCTTTGTCATGTTAATTTTACTGTTTTTTTTTTTTTCCGGTAAATGTGAGCTTAGCTCAAATGTCACCCCCAGAGAAGCTTTTTTTTTTTTTTTTTTTTTTTTTTTTAACTTTCCTGACTTGATCAGCTCCTCCTCTCCTCTGGTCTCATAGTACTTATTTTAACTTCAATTTCATATTTATTGATTTAAATATTTATCTTCCCTTCTCATCTGTAAGCTCCATGAAGGCAGAGACTGTTTTTGTTTTAGTCTGGACTGCTGTATCAAATTACCAACACTGGGTGGCTTAAAAACAGTACACATTTATTTCTCATCATTCTGGAGGCTGGAAAGTCCAAAATCAAGGCATTGGCATTTCTGGTGTCTGGTGAGGACCCTCTGCCTGGTGTGCAGGTGGCTGTCTTCTAGTTTTATTCTCAGATGGCAGAGAGTGAGAGCTAGCTGTCCCGTCTGTTTTTATAAGGGCATTAATTCCATGCGTGAGGGCTCCACACTAATGATCTAATCACTTCCCAAAGGCTCCTAATACTATCACATTGGGAGTTAGGATTTCAACATATGGATTTTTGGGGACACAGACATTTAAGCCACAATAGTTTTGTATTCCCAGTACCTATCCTGGTGCCTGACCTATATAACAGGTATTTGTTTGTTTGTTTGTTTGTTTGAGACGAAGTTTCACTCTTGTTGCCCAGGCTGGAGTGCAATGGCACAATCTCAGCTCACTGCAACCTCTGCCTCCTGGGTTCAAGTGATTCTCCTGCCTCAGCCTTCCTAGTAGCTGGGATTACAGGCATGTGCCACCATACCTGGATAATTTTGTATTTTTAGTAGAGACAGCATTTTACCACTATGGCCAGGCTGGTCTTGAACTCCTGACCTCAGGTGATCCACCCACCTCAGCCTCCCAAAGTGCTAGGATTACAGGTGTGAGCCATTGCACCCAGCAAATATTCATTATACATTTGTTGAACAACTGATTACATTTCATCAGATTATCAGGAGAGTCTGGATTTCTTAAAATATTAAGGGTAATCTGAGGGTGATCAATTTTTCCAAAGCACCTGAAAGAGATTGGTTGCTGCGTTTTTCCTTTTCTGTTTTAAAAACAATCTGGTCTATGATTATTCCTGTTTATCTTCATAACTGGAAGGAGTAGGACATAACTGAGAGAGTGGAGAAATTCATTCCCTTGCCACCATGGAGAGACAACTGTGTCAGCCCTGTGATTAAAACACTCTTCAAGCAGCTAGAGGAGTTTGTCTTCTAGTGGGAAGACAGACACACACACACAGAGATAGTGTAATTCTCTATGATAGTGTGGTAAATGCTACGTAAGCTGCTTGGAGCAAGAGGAACTTCTTTGGGTTGCCTGGGAAAGCTCAGGGAATAAGAAATGATTCTCTACCTTGCAGGGGAGGAGATCTTTTGAGAGAGAGAGAGAGGAGAGTGAGGGATCATCATGTACAAGAGTCATGGAGATGGAAATGTGCAAGGGGTGGTCATCGGAATGGCAGGATGTCCATGGAGTTAGAGCCCAGGGTGTGCTGGGGCCAAGAGAGATGTCTGGAGGTGAACCTGAAAAGAAAATTGGGGCCAGATTGTGAGGAGCTTCATATGTTATTATTTGGAGGCTGAGTTTTCATTCTTTGGCCTTGGAAATTTATGGATTTTTTTTTTTTCAAAAGGTAGACTATTGTGATGCTTTGTAAAAATGGCTCTCATGGCTTAGGAGGGACATTTTAGTGTAGTCTTTAGGGTTAGGGTTTTGGAATCAGGAGGTGGGTACAAACTCTGTCTCCTTCATCTGCCAGCTGTGTTATCCTGAATCAAGAGGTGGGTACAAACCCTGCCTCCTTCATCTGCCAGCTGTGTGATCCTGAACTATGCACTTACGCTCTCTGTGCCTGGGCTTGCTCATGTTCCCATTGATATCATGATACCTATTTTTCAGGTATGTTGTGAGAATTAAATGAGACCCACATTACTTGGCATCAAGTAAACTTGAAATCAATAATGATAATATCTCTTTTCTGACTCTTGGACTTGAGGTCCTTCAGGATTTTTGAAACCACGTTAGTTGTAGTGACTTCTGTGGAGTCCTTTTGGAAACTATTAGAAGTTTCCTGGGGCCAGCTTGCTTGTGATACCCCCAACAGGACGTGTACATGGCTGAGGGCAGGGTGTATGTAAGGCTTTGTTCAACCCACTGCACTTTAGTCTTATAGTGACTTTATTGACGATATCCTGCAGTAATGCAAAAACACTTACTTTTTAGGAGTTTTTATTTAGGAGTTAGAAACGGAGTCAATATATCTTCAAAAGCACCTTGGGGCATGTTTAACTCAAGGTCTTGCAGAAGTGGCAAGAGTTCGCCCAGTGGATCCAATAGAATATTTAGCATTGTGGATTTACAAGTTTAAGGAAAATGTGACCATGGAACAACTGGTAAGTAGGAATCTCCTTCTAGAAAATTAGAAGAAAAAAAATTGGTCGAACTTGCCTGCTTTTTAAAAACTTTAATATTATTATTTTTCTGTTATAAAAATAATGTTTATTATACAAAAACTTGAACAACATGGAAAGTAGGAAGGAGAAAACAGTACCCAAAGAAGACTTCTATTTAGATTTTTAGGTAATTCCTTTCATGGGAAGTATTTTTTCTATAGATTTATAGATTTGTTTATGCATTTGTGATCATACACAATGTATAACTTTAATATTGTGCTCATTATTCAATATCTTCCCAAATTATTATATTGTTTCTAAAGGGATGGGCAATAATTTGCTTAACCCTTTCCCTAATTGTCTCTATTAAATGCTTTCAAGATTGCTTTTACAAATTGCTTTCTCTCTAAGAAGTCATGTGCTGTTGTTTTTAAACAATGCTAGAGACAAAAGGAAATGGCCGAGCTGGAGCATGAAAGAGAATTAGCTCTGATGGAGCAGGAAATGATGGAGAGACTCAAAGCAGAGGAGCTCTTACTTCAGCAGGTGAGGCAAGTAGGATAGTTCAGAGGGGACTGGAATTAACGATGCCAACCTCAGCGTGGCACAGCCCAAATGTTGATAAACTTCTCATCTCCAGTTACTTAGATATGGCTTCCTAATATCTTCATCTTTATGGATGTGTGTGTCTTCTTTGCTGGAGAAGCAGCAGCCATGAGTTTTCCTGACTGCATTCTTGTATACATACATACACATTCCTTTCTACACTGCTGTTGCTGATGCAAAAGATGCCATACCTCCAGGTAAGAGGAAAATGCAGAGAGTGTGCTGTCACAGAAGGCAGAGGGAACGAGTGTTTTGGTGAGATCTGAGTGGTCAACCATATCTATTGCTGAATGGAAAAGTGTTCATCAGAGGCCACCGTAATTTGGTGGGAATAGAATAGTGTGGATGGAGTGGTGGGGGTGGGTGGAGTTAGGCAGGGGAGATGGAAAATATAGGCAGTGCTTTCAAGATTTTGAGAGCAAGGAGAGATGCTTTTGTGTTTAAGAGCACAGTAGTGGAGGAGTGAGTGGATGACATCAGGAAATAAAGTGGATGATTCGTAGGGTCAGCTTGCCATGGAGATGGGAGGAAATGGGCCCAGATCATAGGTTAGGCAGGCAGAAGGCACTTCTTTGCTTATAATCGACGGAAAGAGGAGAGAATGGTGTTGGTGGAAGCACCTTCTGTGTGCAACAGTTTCCGTGTTCTTTATGAAGTAGGCACCATGATCATCTGCTAAGAACAAGGGTGTAAGGTAGGAGGTATGGGCAGAGTGGTGAAGGTTAGAAATGGCAGCTTTGGAGGATGGAAGAGAAGAGTTGAGGGATATAATTTAGCATTACTTGGTAGCAGTTGGAGATCAATTGTGCCATTTGGTTTGGTTATGTGATTGTGTGATTCTCTTCACTTGGGCCCAGATGTCTGAGTGAAGAAGTGGAGCAGGCGGACCTTTTAACTGAAGCAGGATTGGGGTAGCATGATTAGGGAGCTGAAGATATTGGTAAGGGAATTGTTGAAGGGATGAGTCATGGAGTACAAGCTGGAGAGAGGAAAGTTCCAGAGTGGCTTCTGGACTGATTTAATTTATTTATTTATTTATTTATTTATTTATTTTTTTTTTTGAGACGGAGTCTCGCTCTGTCGCCCAGGCTGGAGTGCAGTGGCCAGATCTCAGCTCACTGCAAGCTCCGCCTCCCGGGTTCCCGCTATTCTCCTGCCTCAGCCTCCCGAGTAGCTGGGACCACAGGCGCCGCCACCTCGCCCGGCTAATTTTTTTTGTGTTTTTAGTAGAGACGGGGTTTCGCCGTGTTAGCCAGGATGGTCTCGATCTCCTGACCTTGTGATCCGCCCGTCTCGGCCTCCCAAAGTGCTGGGATTACAGGCTTGAGCCACCGCGCCCGGCCGACTGATTTAATTTATAGAGAGCTTCTAAGCTAAATTTAAGCCACTTCTATAGTTCTACCAGATAATACTTAACTCCAGAGTCTTGACTCAAGTTTACATATTTAAAATGGGGAAAGAAGTCTATTATTTGGGTATGCAGATAAAAAGAAGAATATAGACCTGGCAAATAGCTTCTCTGACTGACTTCCTATCCCTGATATTGAGGTAGAAAACTGCAGGCCCCTTAGAAGGATAGGGCTGTTGAAAACTCTACTGCTTCTGAGTCTTCATTTTCAGTCATTGGCTTATTCTTGAGGGGAGGTTAAAAAGTGTTGAATTGGGTGTCAAACTGTCATCCAAACAGGCCAGGTGCTTCCTGCAGCAGCCACGACTGTGGATTAGGAGCCATCTTTCCTCTTACAGCTTCTATAGCTGGTATCTGTCCCTTTCTATCAAAAATCAGAGAATTCCCAGTGGTTCTCCTTCCCCAAGGCAATTACATCATAAGTGGAAGATACTTAACTCTCTTTGGCTCACCTACTTTATCTTACTTGTGTATAATTTGGCAATGCTAGCAATAAAAAGTTTCTTTAGCCATATTATGTTGACCAGTATGAACTAATCCACTGTGTATTGAATCCTAAGTATTGTATTAGGGTGGAAGATAAAATAATATTATGCAGGAGATGTTATGGCCAGTTAATGGAGTGGATTGGTGTGCAGAAATAGATAGGAGAGATCAATCAACAGAGAAAGGCTTAAGAGAGAGTGTGGTTGAGATGAAGAAAAACAGAGAGGCCTCTGGATACCTTCTGAGTCATGTGAGCTGGAGGTTGGGAACTCTGGTTATTTCCTTGCTGGTTGCAAAAGCAGTTGTCCTCATAGTCAGTACTGCTGACTTGAAATTCCTTGACATTTTAGGCACTCTCCAGCAAGCCTAGTTTTTTGTGAACAGGGAAGTATTTTTATTGCCATTTTCTATGTAAGAACTTAATTTTGAAGTGGGAGCATTTTTGTTTTTTATTTGTTTTGAATGGCTTTGAGTGGTTTTGCTCATGTGTGAAGAAAGATTAGGTTTTGGAAGTTTCTTGAAAATGTCAAGAAACTGGTTATTTTGATCAATCTGATTGTTATTTAACAAGTACACTTTGCATTATTGCTGAGAGATTGGAGTTATTTAACTTCCTCTATCAGTGTCTGAAAGCTGATTGAAACTGTTTCTGCATTTCAGCTACCTACCCCATCACTTTTTTCTTAGTGGGGATAATATAGGAATACCAAGAATTACCTTTAAAAGCCTTTTGCAAATGAGATATTAATCACTTTATTATGTCTTTACTTGCAAAAAATTATTATTTTAGAATACATTGTCAGATAGTAGACATTTTTTTTTTGTTTTTTAAGACGGAGTCTCGCTCTGTCGCCCAGGCTGGAGTGCAGTGGCCGGATCTCAGCTCACTGCAAGCTCCGCCTCCCGGATTCACGCCATTCTCCTGCCTCAGCCTCCCGAGTAGCTGGGACTACAGGCGCCCGCCACCTCGCCCGGCTAGTTTTTTGTACTTTTTAGTAGAGACGGGGTTTCACCGTATTAGCTAGGATGGTCTCGATCTCCTGACCTCGTGATCCGCCCATCTCGGCCTCCCAAAGTGCTGGGATTACAGGCTTGAGCCACCGCGCCCGGCCCGATAGTAGACATTTTATGCTTTGCAGGCCAAGAGGCAAATTTGAGGATATTATGAAGGCATTACGGCATATTATGTAGGAATAGCAAGAGAGAAAATGAATTTTCGCAAATGTTTTATTGATGAATTCAAACAATCATTGAATATAAATTTTTTGTTAGACAGGTTTACTATTGAGAATTTTAAAAAATTTTTAAAAGATAACATCTCACTTGGT
The DNA here is from genome assembly GCF_003255815.1 of Theropithecus gelada. Classification (NCBI taxonomy): domain Eukaryota; kingdom Metazoa; phylum Chordata; class Mammalia; order Primates; family Cercopithecidae; genus Theropithecus; species Theropithecus gelada. The sequence continues at coordinate 54,010,225 of NC_037677.1, forward strand.
TGAAGTTCAGCGTTAGTGTGCTCTATCATCAAAATCTATTTAAAAATGTTTATCTGCTAATGCTGACCTGTAATGAGGTTTTATGTGTTTCATCCTTGAAAATGTCTTTTTACATACATAGTTACTGTCAACAATTGCTATCAGTCTATGTGTGTATAATTTAAATTGAGCATGTTTATTCCTTAGAAGGTATTTCTAGAATTCTATTATATTTTTCTCTTGCTGTTTGCCTTTTAGCATGCATTACTTTGTAGAATAGCCACTTCCAACTGAAGGCTGATGGAAGTTTCTTAATTGCATAAATGGATTTTGAAATATGGAAATTTCCTTTGCACTTATATTGAGGTCTTACAAACACTCTGGAATTGTAGTTCGAGGTTGGAAAATACATCCACTGCCAATGTGTTTGGGAACGAAGATCTAATACCTTGTTCTAGTTTTAACAGCACTGGAAGTGTATAAAGCAGCTTTATATTACTTGTGATTCAAACAACATGAGTTGTTGTTGAAGTGAGTTTACTGCAGTGTAAGTTTTACATATGAGTGATGTTTTGCAATGTAATTTTAGAATGAATTAAGAAACATTATCAAGTCTGCAGCCAAAGCTAATTTCCAAATCTATTGAATGTTTGATAACAGTGGTTGAGAGTATTTCTTCTCATTAAGAAAAATTTAAATCCTGTTTACCAATAACTTACTCGAAAAAGAAACCAAGAAAACAATCTTATTTATAATAGCTTCAAAAAGAATAATATACTTAGGAATAAATTTAACCAAGGAGGTGAAACATCTATACCTTGAAAACTGTAAAACACTAATGCAAAAAATTGAGGAAGACACAAATAAACGGAAAGATATCTTGTGTTCATATATCAGAAGAGTTAGTGTTGTTAAACTGTCTATACTCCCTAAAATAATCTGCAGATTCATCTCAATCCCTATCAAAATTCCAATGGCATTCTTCACAGAAATAGAAAAACCCAATTCTAAAATTTGTATGGAAGTACAAAAGACCCTGAATAGCCAAAGCAATCCTGAGAAAGAAAAACGAACTTGGAAGTATCAAATTACTTGATCCAGAATAATATTATAGAGCCATAGTAATTACAACGGTATGGTATTGGCATAAAAACAGACACACAGACCAGTGGAACAGAATAGAGAACCCCAGGAATAAGTCGAAGTATATACAGTCAACTAATTTTTGACAAGCCCCGCAATAAAACACAAAGGGAAAAGGATAGTCTCTTCAATAAATGGTGTTGGGACAACCGGATATCCACATGCAAAAGAATGAAACTGGATCCTTGTCTTCTACCATACACAAAAATCAGTTCAAAATAGATTAAAGACCTGAATGGAAGATCTGAAACTGTAAAACTCCCAGAAGAAAACATACTGTGGAAAAAGCTCCTTGACATTGGTCTTGGCAATGATTTTTTGGATATGACACCAAAAACACAGGCAATAAAAGCAAACCTAAACAAATGGGACTAGGTCGAACTAAAATGCTCTTGCACAGCAAACAATCAGCAAAACAAAAAGGCAGCCTATGGATTGGGAGAAAATTTTGTGAACCATATATCTGATAAGGAGTTAATCTCCAAAATATATAAGGAATGCAAATTCAATAGCAAAAAAAAAAAAAAAAAAAGTAACCCAATTAAAAAATGGGCAAAGGACCTAAATAGACATTTCTCCAAAGAAGATATAAAAATGGCCAACAGATATATTACTAAAAGTGACAGGTAATGTTCAACACCACTAGTCATCAGGGAAGTGCAAATCAAATCAAAACCACTATGAGATACCACTTCAACCCTATTAGGATGGCTGCTTTCTTTTTTTTTTTTTTGGAGACGAAGTCTTGCTCTTTCACCCAGGCTGGAGTGAAGTGGCATGATCTCAGCTCACTCCAAACTCTACTCCCTGGGTTCAAGCGATTCCCCTGCCTCAGCCTCCTGAGTAGCTGGGATTACAGGCACCCGCCACCACACCAGGTTAATTTTTTTTTTTGTATTTTTAGTAGAGACGGGGTTTCGCCATGTTGGCCAGGATGGTCTTGAACTCCTGACCGCAGGTGATCCACTCACCTCGGCCTCCCAAAGTGTTCGGATTTCAGGCATGAGCCACCGTGCCCGGCCTAGGATGACTGTTATCAGAAAGGGAAGAGACATGGCCGGGTACAGTGGCTCACGCCTGTAATCCCAGCACTTTGGGAGGTTGAGGCGGGTGGATCACAAGGTCAGGAGATCGAGACCATCCTTGCTAACATGGTGAAACCCCATCTCTACTAAAAATACAAAAAATTAGCCAGGCGTGGTGGCAGGCGCCTGTAGTCCCAGCTACTTAGGAGGCTGAGACAGAAGAATGGTGTGAACCCGGGAGGTGGAGCTTGCAGTGAGCCGAGATTTGTGCCACTGCACTCCAGCCTGGGTGAGTGCAAAAAAAAAAAAAAAAAAAAAAAAAAAAAAAGAGGGAAGAGACACATATTGGTGAGGGTGTGGAGAAAAGTGAACTGTTATACACTGTTGATGGGAATACAAATTGGTGCAGCCATTATGCAAAATGGTATGGGTGTATTTCAAAAAACTAAAAGCTACCATATGACCCTGTAATTCCTCTTCTCAGTATATATTCAAAGGAAACGAAACCAGCACCTCATAGAGATTACCTGCACTCCCATGTCCATCACAGCATTATTTACAATAGCCAAGATTTGTAAACAACCTAAATGTCTGTCAGTGCATGACTGGGTAAAGAAATTGTGAGCTGGGCACAAAGGCTCACACCTGTAATCCCAGTACTTTAGGAGGCTGAGGCCTGAGGATCACTTGAGGTCAGGAGTTCGAGACCAGCCTGGACAACATAGGGAGACCTCATCTCTAGAAAAAATGTAAAAATTATCCAGGCATGATGATGATGGCATGCACCTGTGGTCCCAGCTCCTCAGGAAGCTGAGGGAGGATTGCTTGAGCCCCAGAGGTTGAGGCGGTACTCCCACCTGGGTGACAGAGCAAGACCCTGTCTCGAAAAAACATAAGATGTATTTCTCATGTATATCTTGTATATATATCTCACATATATGTATCACATATATGTATATATAAAGGAATATTATTCAGCTTTAAGAAAAAAGTAGATCCTGCCATTTGTGATGACATGGATGAAACTGAAGGACGTGATGTTAAGTGAAATAAACCAGACATCAAAAGAAAAATACCACATGCTTCTATGTGGAAATCTTAAAAAAAAAAAATTTGAATACATAAAAACAGAGACTAGAACAGTGGTTACCAAGAGGTGGAGTGGGGGTAGGCCTGGAAGAAGAATGAGGAGATGTAGGTCAAAAGGTACAAAATTGCAATTATGCAGTATGAATAAATGTAGAGATCTAAAGTACATCATGAGGATGATAACCAATAAGATTGTATTGTGTACTGGAAATTTTTTTTTTTTTTTTTTTTTTTGAGACAGAGTCTCGCTCTGTCGCCCAGGCTGGAGTGCAGCGGCCGGATCTCAGCTCACTGCAAGCTCTGCCTCCCGGGTTTACGCCATTCTCCTGCCTCAGTCTCTTGAGTAGCTGGGACTACGGGCGCCCGCCACCTCGCCCGGCTAGTTTTTTGTATTTTTTAGTAGAGACGGGGTTTCACCGTGTTAGCCAGGATGGTCTCGATCTCCTGACCTCGTGATCTGCCCGTCTCGGCCTCCCAGAGTGCTGGGATTACAGGCTTGAGCCACCGCGCCCAGCCTGGAAATTTTTTAAGAGTAGATTTTAGGTGCTCTTACCATACAAAAGTAACTGTCTAAGATGATGGATATTGAAATTGCTTACCTGTGGTAAGTATTCACTATGTATATCTATATCAAAACATTATATGCACCTTCAATTTACACAATAAAAAGTTAAATCTTGGCCCTGAGCTCAAAAATTCATAATATAACTGTTAAGCCATGGAATTGCTGTGTGGTAGGACATCAGGATATATTCAGCTTCTGTTTCTGACAAAAATTCATGGAACTGATGGTCCAGTTTACAAGAGTGAATGAAGGTCACTGTTGACACCGCTGGCTCAATAACACATCATAGATTCAGATACTTTCACAGAGTAGCTGCTGTTGAGTAATATGCTGACCACTTACTATCTTTAAACACTCTATTTTCTCATGAGCTCTGTAAATTTGTTCAGCTCAGCCTTTTTCTATTCCACACGTATTTTTATCACTGTCAGCTGTAACACATCTTAGCAGATTTCACTGCAGGTTGTATTGAATTGGTGTTTCTGAACGACTTTGAAAATACTCTTGCCTGTAATTGTTCCATGAAGACTGTATTAGTCCGTTTTCAAGCAGCTGATAAAGACATACCCAATACTGGGAAGAAAAAGAGGTTTAATTGGACTTAACAGTTCTATATTGCTGGGGAGGTCTCAGAATCATGGTGGGAGGCGAAAGGCACTTTTTACATGGTGGCAGCAAGAGAAAATGAGGAAGAAGCAAAAGTGGAAACCCCTGATAAACCCATGAGATCTCATGAGACTTATTCACTATCACAAGCATAGCACAGGGAAGACCAGCTCCCATGATTCCTTCTGGGTCCCTCCCACAACACTTGGGAATTCTGGGAGATAAAATTCAAGTTGAGATTTGAATGGGGACACAGCCAAACCATATCAAAGACTATTCATAGAGGTTTGGTTTTTCAGGCACTTCAAACTCAGTATTGACCCTTTCCATGAACAACTGAGCAGTGTCAGGAACATCTGTCTACTTATCAGGAGCCAAGGAAAGGCACTCAGAATCATGTGCCTTATTTTTAGTTGACTATTGATGTTGCTCCCAGTGTCAACTCTGAGCAGCTATTCTCACCAAAAGGCTAAAATCTTAGACAAGTTTGTTTTTTCCTGGACACGTTTTTCTGGCCACTGAAATAAAACATGTTTTAATTCACTCACCATTGGTAAATATGTTTCCTTGCTTGCATAACAAATGAGCTACTTGGAACCCTACTTTTGTTGCAGACTTATTTTCATTTATAAGTGTTGTAAAGAAATTCTGCTGTGGAATGGGAGAAAATTTTTGCAATCTACTCATCTGACAAAGGGCTAATATCCAGAACCTACAAAGAACTCAAACAAATTTACAAGAAAAAAACAAACAACCCCATC
>NC_037677.1:54015730-54101381 GCF_003255815.1 Theropithecus gelada
ATGACCCAGCCATCCCATTACTGGGTATATACCCAAAGGATTATAAATCATGCTGCTATAAAGACACATGCACACGTATGTTTATTGCGGCACTATTCACAATAGCAAAGACTTGGAATCAACCCAAATGTCCATCAGTGACAGACTGGATTAAGAAAATGTGGCACATATACACCATGGAATACTATGCAGCCATAAAAAAGGATGAGTTTGTGTCCTTTGTAGGGACATGGATGCAGCTGGAAACCATCATTCTTAGCAAACTATCACAAGAACACAAAACCAAACACCGCATGTTCTCACGCATAGGTGGGAACTGAACAATGAGATCACTTGGACTCGGGAAGGGAAACATCACACACCGGGGCCTATCATGGGGAGGGGGGAGGGGGGAGGGATTGCATTGGGAGGTATACCTGATGTAAATGACGAGTTGATGGGTGCTGACGAGTTGATGGTTGCAGCACACCAACATGGCACAAGTATACATATGTAACAAACCTGCACACTATGCACATGTACCCTAGAACTCAAAGCATAATAATAATAATAAAAAAAAAAAGAAATTCTGCTGTGATAATTCTGTTTTTTTTTTTTTTTAGACAGAGTCTCGTTCTGTCACTCAAGCTGGAATGCAGTGGCGCGATCTCAGCTCACTGCAACCTCTGCCTCCTGGGTTCAAGTGATTCTCTTGCTTCAGCCTCCCAAGTGGCTGAGACTACAGGCACCTGCCTGGCTAATTTTTTTTTGATATATTTTTTTTTTTTTTTGAGACGGAGTCTCGCTCTGTCACCCAGGCTGGAGTGCAGTGGCCGGATCTCAGCTCACTGCAAGCTCCGCCTCCCGGGTTTACGCCATTCTCCTGCCTCAGCCTCCCGAGTAGCTGGGACTACAGGCGCCTGCCACCTCGCCCGGCTAAGTTTTTGTATTTTTAGTAGAGACGGGGTTTCACTGTGTTAGCCAGAATGGTCTCAATCTCCTGACCTCGTGATCTGCCCGTCTCGGCCTCCCAAAGTGCTGGGATTACAGGCTTGAGCCACCGCGCCCGGCCTTTTTTTTGATATTTTTAGTAGAGATGGGGTTTCACCATGTTGGCCAGGCTGATCTCGAACTCCTGACCTCAGGCCTCCCATGTGCTGGGATTACAGGTGTGAGCCACCATGCCCAGCCAATTCTGTTTTAAATTTTCTAATTTTTCTGACCTTTGTGCTCAGTGAGCTGGGACTATTGTGATGTGTGCTTAGTCTGGTAATGTTGATATTTATTATATTCTTTTAGCACAGTGGCACTATATAGCGGGAAACATATTTTGCCATTTAATTTGATGACAAAATAATACACACTCCAGTGTGCCTTAAAAGTGCGACATTCAAAGTTCACTTGTTTTCTTTTTTTATCTCAAAATTTTGTTTAGAGATGGGGGTCTCACTATGCTGCCCAGGCTGGTCTTGAACTCCTGGCTTCAAGTAATCCTCCTGCCTCACTCCTGAGTAGCTGGGATTACAGGAATGAGCCACCCATCCCTGGCTTTCTTGTTTTGACATAATGGATATAATTTTTTAAAATGTCACAGTATAGTGATACCATGGTACTCCAAACACTGCTGTTACAATAATGTTACTGTGGTTTGTAGGGTGCTGGGCAGCCAGGCAGTGGTGAGTGTACCACATGTGGTCTCTGTTACAACGACTACACTCTGCTGTGGCAGCACAAAAGCGCTCATAGACAATACATAAACAAATGGGCATGGCTGTGTTTCAATAAAGCTTTAGTTAAGGTTGCTGAAATTTAAATTTCATACCGTTTTCCTATGTCATGAAATATTATTTCTTTTAAATTTTTCAGTTTAAAAATGTAAAAGCCATTCTTTGTAAGCTGTAAAAAATAGGAATTGGGTTGCCTTTGGCCCACAGGCTTTATTGCTGAACCCTATCCTAGTGTGACAGATATGCTGAGTTGGGAGCAAATATATTGTTGGTTAGTCATGATTTCAGATTATATTCTTTTTTCTTCTTTTCTTTTGTTTCCTTCCTTCCTTCCTTCCTTTTTTCTTTTCTTTTCTTTTCTTTTCTTTTCTTTTCTTTTTTGAGGGAGTCTTACTCTGTTGCCTAGGCTGGAATGCAATGGCACAATCTTGGCTCACTGCAACCTCCACCTCCCAGGTTCAAGCGATTCTCCTGCCTCAGCCTCCCGAGTAGCTGAGATTACAGGCATGTGCCACCCTGTAATCTTTTTTACAGCTAATTTTTGTGTTTTTAGTAGAGACAGGGTTTCACCATGTTGGCCAGGCTCTTCTCAAATTCCTGACCTCAAATGATCTGCCCACCTTGGCCTCCCAAAGTGCTGGGATTATAGGCATGAGCCATCAGATGATATTCTGAAGAGTTTCTCACTCACTCTTCTACAACCAATGTGTGGCTATTTGAAGACCCATCTATGCTTAAAGAAATTTATCTGGAAAGTTATTGCAATCTCATTTGTTACTTTAAGAAGAAAAGAGAAAATGATTTTGTACAAATTGTGCTTTCTATAATTTGCAATTAAGGAAGATTAAAATCTTTTTTAAAAATTTTATGCTTCAGGAAACTTTTGTAGAAACTAAAGTATTAGTTGGATGTGACCATTTATTGTAAGTTTCTGAAAGGAAGGTGGGTGTAAACTTAATTATCTTGCAATTAATCTAACTGTAATATGACATATTTCTGAATATTCAGCAACAGCTGGCATTGCAGCTGGAGTTGGAAATGCAAGAAAAAGAGAGGCAGAGAATAGAAGAACTACAGAGAGCTCAAGAACAATTAGACAAGGTAATTTGAAGTTTTATAAATGTCAGTTTTATTTAAAACTCTCTAGAATCTTCAAACTGTTTATTTCAGCTGTTGGCAGAAGGACCATGGGATTCGTAGTCTGAAGACATGCCACATATTAGCTGTGTAAGCTAAACAAGTCTCATGACCTTTTTCAGTCTCAGTTTACCTGTTTCAAAACTAGAGCTAGTAGTATAATACTATTAGCAATGTCTCACTGGATTCTTTTTTTTTTTTTTTGAGACGGAGTCTTGCTCAGTCGCCCAGGCTGGAGTGCAGTGGCCGGATCTCAGCTCACTGCAAGCTCCGCCTCCCGGGTTTACGCCATTCTCCTGCCTCAGCCTCCGGAGTAGCTGGGACTACAGGCGCCCGCCACCACGCCCGGCTAGTTTTTTTGTATTTTTTAGTAGAGACGGGGTTTCACAGTGTTAGCCAGGATGGTCTCGATCTCGTGACCTCGTGATCCGCCCGTCTCGGCCTCCCAAAGTGCTGGGATTACAGGCTTGAGCCACCGCGCCCGGCCGTCTCACTGGATTCTTATACAAGTGTTTGTGAAAGTTCTCTGTGAGTAGTAGGGTTCTCTAATAGTGATACCCTCAACATTTTAGTCAAGAGCTAGCTGTTCCTAGTTATATTAGCTGATGTTGAATATTGAGGGTATTCCGATCTCAGAGGCAGTAGTCTATGTCTTTATGTTAGTGTATTAACAGCAAGAATTTACATTTTAAAATATGTTCATACATGGACTTGCATGCCTTTCATTAAAATAAACTATGCAGTAACTTTTTTTTTTTTTTTTTTTTTTTTTGAGACAGAGTCTCACTCTGTCACCCAGGCTGGAGTGCAGTGGCGTGATCTCGGCTCACTGCAACCTCTATGTCCTGGGTTCAAGCAATTCTCGTGCCTCAGCCTCCTGAGTAGCTGGGATTACAGGCATGCACAACCATGCCTGGGTAATTTTTTGTATTTTTAGTAGAGACAGGGTTTCACCATATTGTCCAAGCTGATCTCGAACTCCTGAGCTCAGGCAATCTGCCCACCTTGTCCTCCCAAATTGCTAGGATTACAGATGTGGGCCACCGCACCCGGCCTAAAGTAACTTATTTCAAGAAAGCCCATCTTCATTGGTTGTGTCTGCATCATGTCAGGTCTCGAGTTTGACCCATATTTCCTGCATCCAAAAGCTATGAGTCATATAGACCAATATTCTAGATGACTGAATTTATAGCTACTATCTTTTAATCAAATGTCGCTCCCCCTTTTTATTCCATAATTAAAACTGAAAAAAGAAGCAGGTTTTATAGACAATGTTCATTATGTTTATTGATGCTTAGATGAGAGAATCATTTATTAAAGCAGTATTTCAAAAGTATGAATGGTGAATTAAATCAAAAAGTGAGATTTTTTTAAAAGGATAAAAGCCCTATACATAGTTTAAAAAAATACAGATGCTGATGCTGTCTTAGTCTGAGCGTAGTGCGAGCACAGGGATATGCCTGTATGCACACATACACAAGCATCCCCTTTGTCTTTAAGATTCACAAAAGGGCCGGACACCGTGGCTTACGCCTGTAATCCCAGCACTTTGGGAGGCCAAGGTGGGCAGATCACGAGGTCAGGAGATCAAGACTATCCTGGCTAACATGGTGAAACCCCATCTCTACTAAAAATACAAAAAAATTAGCCGGGCGTGGTGGTGGCCACCTGTAATTCCAGCTACTCGGGAGGCTGAGGCAGGAGAATGGCGTGAACCCAGGAGGCAGGAGGCGGAGCTTGCAGTGAGCTGAGATCTCGCTACTGTACTCCAGCCTGGGCAACAGAGCGAGACTCCGTCTCAAAAAAAAAACAGATTCACAAAGACATGATGTTTAAGGTGATGGATATCTCAAATATCCTGATTTGATCATTACATATTGTATGCTTGTATCAAAATATCGCATGTACATTGTAAATATGTACAGCTATTATATGTCAGTAAAAATTAAAAATTAAATAATTTTTGAAAGAGATTCACGGATCTAAACTGAAGGAGAAAATACAGGAACATATCAAGAAGGCAGTGATCAAAATAAAGGAATTTAAAATACTTTTAAATCAAAGTGATCTGATAGCTACATTAAAGTGCTTAAAAGTCTATAGGAAGGATTGGTCTCTATTTTGTGGCTCCAGAGAGCCACACTCATGTTATTTTACTATCTCTAGGCATCAGCAGCTTGTGTGATCAGAGCCACAATAACTTTAGTAATTCCTATTTCTATAGGCTTATCATCCCTCACCATAGCATAGGTACTCCCCGGCAAAGTACCACTCCCTCGCACATTGCTAAGAAATGAGTCCACTCCTGTCCTTTCCCCTGGCTTTCTTATGGCTGCAGACTCGCAGTGTAAACTATCATGTGCAAAGGAAAATTTGCTGGAAGGATTCTGGGTTGAAGGAAGGGTTTAATAAACTGTGAAGGACTTGGTATCACTGGGCCTTTCAGACTTTGGGAGCAAGAGAATCAGATGCTACCAGGGCTCTCCCCTCTGCTGTTCCCCTGGTTGTTAGTTTCACTCTTTCACTATGGGCTGCTTTGCTACACATGGGTGGGGAACATGAGCCTTAATGGCTTCTGAGTCTTAGAATGTTGTGGCTTCTACCATCTAAGAGGAATGGATGCCTTGTTTTAGTTTCAGTTAAGAAAAGAATCTCGGAGAAGGATTCTGACTGACTTAGTTTGTGTCAAATATCCATCTCTGTGGTGGGGGAACATGGTCCTATAAGAATATGGATGTTCCCAATATAGCCCTGTGGATGCTGGATAAGAAGTTACCAGGAAAATGGAGTGGTCTTGGGAAAACAGTGCTGTTTATGTTCCTATCATTAGGGTAACCATATGTATGATCAAGAAATCACTGGTGTTCTAGCAGCCAAAATCAATCAGCTCAGGGTCAGTTAGGCCACCGTGCTGCTTTAGAATGAAAAGGTAGATGGCATAGCAAGGTTTGGCTGGCTAGAAGAATATTTTCACATTCAGAAAGAGGTCTCCCATATTGGCAGTACATTCCTACTGCAGTGCTCAGAGTATTAAAGAGAGCATCGCTCAGGTCCCTCTGCATTGGGCCAGATTAGTTCCTGTAGAAGTGTTTACTTCTTTCTCATGATGTGCAAAACTCTACTTAAGTGTAGTTTCTCTTTAAAATCTCTTGTTCTAAGGTTCTATTATAATTTTTATTTTGTCAGTTTTTATATTGGCAGATAATTTGGCTTCAGTTTAAATGTTTCAGTCCATTTCACTTTTTAAAAAGTTTTATTAATTATATATAAAACATGGTTGCCTTCTATTAGTATAGAGTATAAGACTGTGATCTGCAGTTTTGTAATGTGTAATCAGATCATTCTCTTTCAGAGTGACAGCATTTTTGCTTTAAATTGATCATAGCATTGTGTAAAAATAAAAATGCCAAAAATGAAATATGAAATCAAAATGAAGTATATTCAAAGTATTTTCTTAATTTTTATATATTATAGGAGATGAGAATGAATATGGAAAATCTAGTTAGGAGTGAAGATACTCTATATTCAGAGGTGAGAAGAAAAAGTCATTCTATGTTATGTGAAATGAATTGAGTATCCTATAATTTAAGCTTAATTTTGATGCATAAGTAGCTAAATTTTTAGCAAGTATATTATAAAAACTGATAGTCCATATATATTTTCTGGTAATAACAAGTCACAAATAATGTGCTTTGAAGAAAAATCTCACAGTAGGTAAAAATTGGACATTCAGTTTGTGTTTGGATTTAAAAAAAACTAGGCTCTCTTGAGATATTGAAGCTATTTACCACATAATTACTTACAATTATTTTAAATTTCCTGCAGGTATTTAAAAAAAGTTTTAGCATTTATTGCCGGAATTCTAGCTTTATATTCTAGGATACTCAATTCATTACCAGAATTGTCTTGTCATTAACAGAAATTGGTTAATTCCACTAATTAATAATGTTGAATTTTGATGTTATAAATCAGAAAATTTTTAATCAAAATTGAAAGAAAAGTAATGTATTAATTTTGAAATAATTTAAAAGTAAACATCAATTTTTTGATTGTAGGAAGCAACACTAGACTCAGGCAAAACACTAGCTGAAATCAGCGATCGTTATGGAGCACCTAACTTGAGCAGAGTGGAAGAACTTGATGAACCAATGTTTTCTGATGTCAGTATCAGCGTGTTTTTTAAAAAGCTCTTTTTTGTTTTTGTTTTTGATTTTTTCACTTAGGTAAAGCCTAGGGAAAATGAGGCTAGGGCAGGATTGGTTGGCAAACGGGCCTTTTGCTTCAGAGATAATCAGTTCCCTGGTTGCCGATTATATTCCTAATTGGCATTCTGCCCTTTTGTGAAGTGTGTCACTGGCTTATCTATATCTCTGTATCTGTGACCTCAAAACCTCTTCAAAATATGTTTTAAAATCATTTTGTGAAATACACGATCTTTAAATTTGGTGTAGGGGGCACGATTTTGGTCCTCAGTAACAAACCCTGGAACCAAATGAATGCCTTAATGAGAGTGCATGCTTCTCCAGTATGTAAGTACATTTGTTTATTTAACAAACATACCACATCTTCCATATGCCAGGCACTATGCCTGATGGTGTGGTGAATAAGGCAGATGGCTTTGATCTTGTGGAGTTTATTGTCAGGGAAGAAACAGACAATCAGATGAGCATTTAATAGTCATGGTTAGCGGGACCACGTAATTTATTGTCCAAACCAGTATGCTTTTGAGAATGAGAGCCGGCTCAGCAGATGTAAGCCAGGACTGTCCTGGAAGAAGGGTACATTTTGGTCACTTTAATTCATGTACACTAACAAGGAGGGACAGCCAGCACAGTTGAGGAACCTCAGTCAGGGAAGGAAGCTAATGATTTGCTACTCACTGGTGGCATGGGAGGCCGAGGGTAGTGCTCCAGGCAGACAGCATGGAAGGTGTGAAGACCCAAATAGGAGAGAGTGTAGAGGGAGTGAGGCAGGGAGGGGTGAGAGCTGAGGCCAGGAGAAAGTAGGGGCCAGACCATGAAAGCACTTGTCATTTCTGTTCAGAGGCTTAGATTTTATCCCAAAGGCAGTGGAGGCTCATATGATGAGAACTGCATTTTGCAAAGACCATCTGGCAACAGTGTGGGGAAGAAAATGGAGAAGTAGGTGTCAGGAGACGGCTTAGGAGGTAGTAATCTAGGGGACAAGATGTTGATGGCCTGAAGTAAATGTTATTTTCAAGAGCTGTTCAGAAAGTGGAGCTGCACAGACTCAGTGTTAATTGTTTAAAGTTTTATTAAATATCAGCTATGATTTGGCACTATGCAAGGAGCTAGAAAATGCCAATGAACAAAATGGATTGGGCTTCTGCCCTTGGGGGACATGGGTCAATGGGGAAGGTTCTTTGAGGGACACAGTAGGGAGAGACTTGACCAGGGCTGGACAAGTCTTCCTGAGGAGGTGAAGTTCAAGGAATTAGCCTGAGATGAGCCCAGAGGATAGAGACAGCAAGATGCTTTCAAGGGACTGAAGTCATCCAGTATTAATGGCTAAGGTATGTGGAGCTAGGAAAATGGTATGATTTTAAGCTGGAGAGGTGGATAAAGGCAGAGCACACTGGGTCGTGTATGTTGCCTTAGGGATTTTGGACTTAGGTGCGGTAGGAGTTACTGAAAGGACTTAAAGATTCAATCTGTGTTTTATAAGGTGGAGAGAGGATTGGTGTGGAACAGGAGTGGAAAAAGGGAGACCACTTAGGAAGTTATTGCACTGATCCAGATGTAAGATGACTAGGGTTAGACAGCAGAGATGGAGCGAACTGAGTGGATTTAAGACAGGCTCACAGGATCAGTGCGGGGCAGGGTCAGGATGAAGCCTAAATGTCTTCCTTGGGCTACTGAGTTAAGAGTGTTACCATTTGATGAGTTGATGAACATAAGAAGAGGAAGCAGGTTTAAAAACTGATGGCTTCAGTTGCAGAGATGTTGACTCTCAGGTGGCTCTGAGATATGCAGGTGAAAATAGCCAAGAACAGTTGACGTTAGGAAGGAGCCCAGGCCAGAGATATAAATTCAGCAGTCATGGGCATATGTGCTGAATGAAGCAAGGGGAGTGAGTAAGGTACCTAGGAGAGTGTGCAGTGTGTGAAGGCCTGGGGGCTCAGGGAGTAACCATTAGCAATTCCAACACTGAAGGGATGGCCACAGGAAGAGGAGCCTACGAGAAGGATGAGAACACATAGTAAGAGAAGTAGAAGAAAGGATGGAACAATAACTACTTTGAGAACATAATTTATGGTTATATTCAATTTGCATATCATTTGAAATCCTCTGAAACTCCCAAAAATTTCATTCATGTAGTCACATAGAAGTTACCTAAGCTTTATTTCTTTGGCTTGTGCCTTTTCACAGTTCTAATTGTATTAAGGCATATTTACTTTTTGTTTTGCTTTTAGGTTGCATTAAACATTGATCAAGATCTGTAGGACCAACCCAAGAGCAATAAATGTTTTTGTTTGTTTCAAATTTCAAATCATGAGTTTCCCAATTTGTATTTTTTTGCCTTCAAACTTGAACTCTACTTTTTTTTTTCCTCTAAGGACAGCTTATGAATGGGCTTCAAGAGTAGCCTCAAAGTATTATTTTGGATCCTTCAGTTCAACTGGTTATTTATACATTTCCATTGGGAAAATAGGACAGTTTGCTGAAGCAACCAAAAGGCAAATGGGAGGTGAGCTGAACTAATATGTGTGTCTATGCAAGAGCAAGACTGCCTGAGAGGCAAGCTGCTGGCCAGGAGCGGTGGCTCACACCTGTAATCCCTCCCAGCACTTTGGGAGGCCGAGGCAGGTGGATCATTTGAGGTCAGGAGTTTGAGACCAGCCTAGCCAACATGGTGAAACCCCATCTCTACTAAAAATACGAAAGAAAATTAGCCGGGCGTGGTGGTGGGCATCTGTAATCCCAGCTACTTAGGAGGCTGAGGCAGGAGAAGGTTGCATGAGCTGAGATCATACAACTGCACTGCAGCCTGGGCAACAGAGTGAGACTCTGTCTCAAAAAAAAAAAAAAGAAAAGAAAGTTGCTGGTCTGTGAGAAGTGAGTGAGGCTGCCATTGTGCAGGGCTCAGGAGGGTGTGCAACATACTAAATGTGGTATCTCCTCCTGGGTGTGAACTGCAGAACTCTCCCCAGTTTGCTGGGAGCTGATGCTTCATAGAACCACTTAAGCCACACTTACATGATGGTGTTGGGATTGGGGGAGGAGTGTTTCATCACTGTCCTGGTGGGGGAGTTTCCTCCAGCTTAGCTTGTTCCTCCACAGCCAAGAACAGATATGAGGACTTTCCCTTCCTCACCTCTCTGCCCAGCTGGGTGTCTAGATTCCTGTGTTCCTCTTTGGGGTTTAGAAAGTCTAGGGATATTGCAGGATGTGTTCACATAGAGTGAATTGAATGGGATGAAACAAAGTTCTGGGGTGCAAAGGAGTAGACTCTGTGGCGTCTAAGGATACTTACTTCCTTTACAAAATTCTTCAAAATCTATGATGTGAGTCCTTTCTATTTCTATTCTATTCTTAAGGACATAGGTGTGAAAACACAAATGCCAAGAGAAACTCCTTTAAAAAATTCTATTTTGGCTTATAAAGTACTTTTCTTGAGGCAATGAGTACAGAATGGTCCATTTGCTTAAATGGTGCTATGGTTTGAATGTGTCCCCCTCTCTTCCCAAATACAACCGTGTTGAGAGGTGAGACCTTTAAGAGGTGAAGAGGTCGTGAGGGCTCTGCCCTTCTACATGGATGAATGCCATTGTCACGGAAGTGGGTTAGTTATGGTGAGAGTGGGCTTGTTATAAAAGTGAGTTCAGCCCCCTCTTGCTCTCTTGCACTCTCTTGTCCTTCCACCTTCAGCCATGGGATGACACAGCAAGAAGGCCCTCACCAGCTGCAGGCCCCTTGACCTGGACTTCCCAACCTCCAAAACTGTAAGAAATAAATGTATTTTCTTGATTACCATTCTGTAATATTCTGTTGTAGAAATACAAAATGGATTAAGACAAATAATAGTTTCATTAAAAATGTTTCATTAAAAATGTTATCCTGTCATACCAGTTCTGTACAATTTTGAGGAAAAACTGGAGAGACAGATGATTTCTGTGTGAATTCAGTTGCCAGGCACTGTGCCCCCAGCATGGATGACCTGCATTCACATCTACCCAGGCAAGAGTGTCCAAGGGAGACAAGGAGCAGAGTGTCCTTCCAGACCCTGGCTCAGCCCAAAGGGCACCATCATGGAGGCCTGTGGGTAAAAGACAGGCTCAAAGAGTTTTGGGCTCAGCACAGGCTGTGACAGTTTCCAGAGGGTGTGGCTTGGAGGCAGATTTGGCAGCAAAAGTCTCTGTGTGTCGGCTAGTCACAGCATGAAACACTGTGGTTCTGGGAAGGGTATAGTCTTATTAAGTACCCTTAGCCAGAGCTAGGCACAAGAGGGAGGAGGAAGTAAGAGAGGCTCCTGTCCTTGCAGGGAGATGACTCAAATAAAGCTGCTACCCTGAGCTATATCTCAGAGTCTTAGAGGGTCTTGCTGATGGCAGCAGTACTCATTTTAGACCCACCCAGTGGTAGGGATGGAAATGGTTCCTATTTTGACAAGCTTTCTGTTGCTGGATGACCTCCTAGGCTCAATTGACATATTCTAGATTTTACTTGTGAACTGGTCTTGAGGAAGACAAATATTCCAGAAGAGGGAATGGATAAAAGCATGGGAGATATGAAGCTTGTCAATATAGGTAATTAAGTTTTCTCCCCGTGAAAAATGAGACCATTAAAATACATATGCATCAAACACACATTTTCCTTGAATCTTTTTTAAAATGAATTTTTAATTTTTGTGGGTACAAAGTAGGTGTATGTATTTGTGGGTTACATGAGATGTTTTACATGAGATGGGTTACATGATTTGTGTGTTACATGAGATCCCACCAATGGGAATGTAATATGGGGGTTCCCTTTTCTCTGCATCCTCTATAGCATTTGTTATTGCCTGTCTTTGGATAAAAGCCATTTGAACTCGGGTGAGATATCTCATTACAGTTTTGATTTGCATTTCTCTGATGATCAACAATGTTGAACACTTTTTTATATACCTGTTTGCCATTTGTATATCTTCTCTTGAGAAATGACTATTCAGATCTTTGTCCATTTTTTAATTGAATTATTAGTTCTCCTGTAGAGTTGTTTGGGCTCTTTATGTATTGTGCTTATTAATCCTTTGTCAGATGAGCAGTTTGAAAATATTTTCTCCCATTCTGTGTGTTGTCTCTTCACTTTGTTAATTGTTTCCTTTGCTATGCAGAAGCTTTTTAACTTGATTCGATCCCATTTGTCCATTTTTGCTTTGGTGCCTGTGCTTGTGGGGTATTACTCAAGAAATCTTGCCCACTCCAATGTCCTAGAGAGTGTCCCCAATGTTTTCTTTTAGTTGTTTTGTAGTTTGAGGTTTTAGATTTAAGCCTTTAATCCATTTTGATTTGGTTTTTGTATATGGCAAGAAATAGGGGTCCAGTTTCATTCTTCTGCATATGGATATCCAGTTTCTCCAGCACCATTTATTGAAGAGAATGTATGTATGATCTTGGCACCTTTGTCAAAAGTGAATTCACTGTAGATATATGGATTTATTTATGGCTTCTCTATTTTGTTTCACTGGTCTACGTGTCTGCTTT
Organism: Theropithecus gelada; assembly: GCF_003255815.1. Lineage (NCBI taxonomy): Eukaryota > Metazoa > Chordata > Mammalia > Primates > Cercopithecidae > Theropithecus > Theropithecus gelada. Next base: position 54,028,277 of record NC_037677.1, read on the forward strand.
CATTCCAGTACCATGCCATTTTGGTTACTATAGCTCTGTAGTATAATTTGAAACCAGGCAATGTAATTCCTCCACATTTTTTTTTGCTGGGTCTTCTGTGATTCCATATAAATTTTAAGATTGTTTTTCTATTTCTGTGAAGAATGTCCTTGGTATTTTGATAGGGATTGCATTGGCTCTGTAGATTGCTTTGGGTAGTATGGAGATTTTAACATGTTGATTTTTTCAATCCATGAAATTGGAATAGTTTTCCATTTTTTGATGTCCTCTTCAATTTCTTGCATCAGTGTTTTATAGTTTTCATTGTAAAGATCTTCTACTTCTTTGGTTAATTCCTAGATATTTTATTTTATTTGTAGCTATTATAAATGGCATTACTTTCTTGATTACTTTTTCAGTTTGTCCACTGTTGGCATATAGAGATGCTACTGATTTTTGTATGCTGATTTTGTATTCTGCAAGTTTACTGAATTTATGAGTTCTAATAGTTTTTTGTGTCGTCTTTAAGTTTTTTCAAATATAAGATTATATTTTCCCATTCATTTTTGAAGAATATTTTTACTAGGTATAGCATTATTGATTGTCACTTTTTTTACCACCTTGAATATGTCCTCCCACTGCCTTCTGTCCTTCAAGGTTTTTGATAAGAAATTGCTATTAATTTTACTGAAGATCCCTCGTATGTGATGAGCTACTTTTCTCCTGCTGCTCTGAAAATTCACTCTTTTTGTTCTTATCTTTTGACAGACTGATTATGATTTGTCTCATTGTACATCTCTTTGGGTTTATCCTGCTTGGAGTTAATTAAATTTCTTAGACATGTAAGTTAATATTTTTCATCAAATTTAGGATATTTTATTTTCTCAATATTCTTTTTGCTCCTTTCTTTCTCCTACAACTTTGTTATGCATATGTTGGTACACTTGGTGTCCCACTGGTCTCTGATACATTCTTCTGCCAGCTCAGAACTGCTGTTGAGTCTCTCTTGTAAAATTTTCATTCCAGTTGTTGTACTTTTCAGTTCTAGATTGTCTACTTGTTTCCTTTTTATGATTTATATCTATTAACTTTTTTAAAGGAAAACATCATTCATATACTTTACTTCTTTAGACATGGTTTCACATTCTTTGCGTGTGAGATCTATGGAGATGTAAAGGATTCTGGCAAAACAGAGGAGTAGAGAGGCTGTTAGGAGCCAGATCATGAAAGATCTGGACACCAGCTTCAAAAGTCTGGACTTGAGTTAAGGCATGTTGGGTGGCATTGAAGGCTTTTGACCATGGGATCAAATTGATTTTGTAGGAAGACCCAATCTCAGGAAGTGAAGAGATGGGTCAGAGACTTAGAAATAGGCTAAAAAGTCTTTTTTTTTTTTTTGCCTGAAAAAGGACTTTTGAAGTGGCAGTGCAAATGGAAAGGAATGGTCTGATGCCATGGTCTTATAAAGGATGGAAGGATGGATAGTCGGGATTTGGTGATTCAATGAGGAGGCCAAGGAAAGCAATCATTGCTGATGTTTAGGCTTGGAAACATGGTGACTTCAAGAAGAGCAATTTGAAAAGAGCTAGAAGAACAAAGACATATTGAGTAAACAAAAAATGTATGGAGTGGTTGCTCCATACCAGACAGTGTGCTTGTCATGGTGAACAAGACAGACATAGTTCCTAAACATATGCTACATATAGTCCAAAGGAGGCAAGTGAACAAAGTAAATTACAATGGGGCAGTGAGGGAAATTAAGCAGTGTGCTGAGACAGAGAGCAGTCAGAAGGACTCATTTTAGATTGAGGATGTCAGTAAAAAAATGGGAAGTGAGGTCATGTTTGGGACTAAAGCTTCAGTTGTAGACTTACTATTTGATAAAGCAGGCTGTTATATGTGTAAAATTATTTCATAGACTGTTGGAAAGGCAGAATGAAACCCAGGAGAAAAGTTGAGAATGGATGCAAAGGTTTGGGAGTTACTGGCAGGGATCTCTGAGGGAGGTTATGTCTATTTGAATTGTGGGCGGGGTAAGGCAGCAACCGGATAAAGAGTAGTTAGTGGGACCAGAGAAGGCTCAAGTGGATGGACAGAAGCAGAAGCTCATCCTCACCATCCAGGGTGAGTTTCCAGGAGAATGGCAAATGTTGTGGAGGGAAGGAGATGGGAGTGATGTGCGGAAGGACCTGTAATGGCCTTTGAGGATTTTTCCATTTTTATTAAGGATATGGGGGTGAAATTCAGCTCCTGTGGTTAAGGGTGTGAATTTTGGTAGACAGGAAAGGGGCTGGTGAAGCCACTTTTTGGAGAAGTTTGGTGATGAAGAGAGAGTGACTTGAAGATGTAGCAGGGCTGGGGAAGGATTCTCCTTGTGGGGAGAAATGAAGTTTCACTTGTGTTTTGGTAACAGGAAAGTGGCAAGTTGACTGAAGGTGTAGCTCAAAGCATTAGAGCAGGGTTCCAGAAGAAATGGGGGTGGGACAAATCAGAGGAAGAAAAGTACTTCGGAAATCACCTTTTCCTCCACTCCAGGAGGGGCAAATATAGAGGCAGACATTTTGAGGTACAGGGGATGAATACTTGGAAGGAGTTAGGGGTACACTGCAGAATTTGCATTATATACCTCTGAGCCACTTGGTAAGGAAGGAAAGAAAAGCAGAGGTTGGTTAGGTACTTGAGTGAGGATGAATTTTACAATGTCTTCTGGGACAATGGACGAATAAAGTGATTGATGGATGACTCTGTGGACCACTTAAAGTTTATCCATTAAAAAAAAAAATATGAATGCCTGCTCTGCCTCAACTTCCTCATTTATATACTAAGTAAAGTAATAGTGCTGACCTCTTTAGGATTGTGAGAAGGATTAAGTGAGTTAATTCATGGAAGGCTTTTACAACAGTGCCTAGCACTTAGTAAGCACTCAACAAGTAGTTACTACTGCTAGGTGCTGTGCGAGGTAAATAGAGATCTCATTAGAGTTATTATATTCTCCAGTAGCTCATAACAAACACAGAGGTAGAACAGAGTCAGCGGATAATGGAGGTGCCCTGGAACTGAGGATTGGGAGACTGTCACAGGACCACAGGGGTTTACAGTCAGGTGGGAGCAGCCCTGGAGTGCGTGGCTCCCATGCTTACTCTCAGGTAGGTATCAGTACTGTGGCTGAAGGGAAGGAGGTGGTGACCTTGCTTAAAGCAGGTTCCTGGCCAGGAACTGAGCAATGGTAGGAGAAGGGAGAGGTCAAGGTAGCAGAGGAGACAGTGAGGGGCACAGCTCATGGGAAAGGATTTTGCAAGGATTTGGCCCAGCCAAGTGGTCAGTGTTGAGGAAGGACTGTGGCCCTACCAGGAAGCTTGTGTATAAATTAGAACCAGGGTTGATGCTCATTGTCTAGCTTAGACACATACTGTGAGGCAAGACAGGTGGGGTCTGTGCCTCGGTGGGAAGGGGTCAGGCATGAGGTTGGTGAAGAAGAGAGAATAGGGACTAGCATGGAGCACTTACTAATGCCGACAGCTCCCCTGGGAGTTTATAGAGTTGTGTTTGAAAGTATAGGGAAATGAAGTCTCAAAGAGTAGCTTTCAGCATTGTACCACTAAGTGTTGAAACTGGTCCTGTCACCCAGTTATGATTGACATATAACTACTGAATACATTTGCACATTCCAATAGCATTAAAAAGTGCCTATCTCTAAAACAGAGTTTATTTCACTTTTCCTAGAAGTTTTTTTAATCCTCTTCACTTTTTTTTTTTTTTTTTTTTTTTTTTAAGAGATAGGGTCTTCCCATGTTGCCCAGGCTGGTCTTGAACTCCTGGGCTCAAGCCATCCTTCTGAAGTGCTGGGATTACAAATGTGATCCACAGTGCCTGGCCTCCTCTTCACTTCTTTAGTATAATAAGTGGCTTCATTGTTGTCCAAATGCTCCAATTTATAGTGTGGGAGTCATCCTTAACTCTTCTGTGGTTGCCATGCTTCTAGACCAATATAATGAGCCTAATACTCACTCCTCTTTCTCTCATGTTCTGAAGCTGCAAGTGATCGGTTTCTTAACTAGTCATTTTTCTGCTGTCACTGTCTTCAGTTCCTTGTCAAAATAGATCAGGTTAATACATTATTTAGAATCATGTGGGGCCTTCACAGCTACCTTCCACATGAAAGGCTTTAAAAGGGGTTATACCAATTGCAATCAATGGTCATCCACTCTTTATCTAGTTTTTCTCATTTTGACACATCTCTTTTAGTTGTCTCCCTTCTAAGGACTTAGCTAGATTCTAAGTGCACAAACTGGTGTGAGAGGTGGTCCCCTACCACTGAGACACATGCATCCCGATGGTGAGCAAGGGCATAGGAAAGAAAATGAATAATGATGCAAGTGAATCAGCGGGTCAGTGGACCCCTTTGGTAGCTACTGTGATTAACTCTACATAGAGAGAAGTCATATTGAGCTTCATGGAAGTAAGAGGCTAAACCCAACAAAACCCAACAAACCACAAAGGCACATAATCGATTGTAGGTGGGCAGGAAGAAAAATGTGAGCAGAGAAATAAATAATGCTGGGAATGCCTGTAGGATGCTTGAAAGTTAGCTGATTTGTAGAGGGATGTAGCAAGGGAGAAGTTCATAAAGTTGATCTGGACTAGTTTTGAAGCCTATTAAATTCCAAGCTAAGATATTTAGATGCCATCTGCTGACAATGGGAATAGAGATGGAAATTATACAGTGAAAACCCCTATGGGGAGTGGTGGATGAGAAAGTGGTGTTATGTTGCAGAGATGTTTTAAGATGCTTCATTGGTGGTACTTAGGATTTTTTAGGATCAGGATGCTGTTAAGATAGTCTAGGCTTAAGGTAATGAAGGTCGTACCTAGGTTGTAGCAGTGGAAATTAACTTAGTGAACACTTATTGTGTGCCTACTATGTATCAAGCATTGTACTGGGTTCTCACGGGGAGCATATGCGCAAAACATGGTCTCTGCTCACACATCATGCACAATTTCTAGGAACTGTACAGGAAACAAGTGATGGGTTTGACACTTTTCATAGGTGGGCTTGGGAGTTGATTGAATCGAGGTGGAGGACAAGGAAGAACCTGAATCTTGAACAACGGTGGATCCTTGAGTGCTCAGGTCAGGCAGAGGTGCTGATCTGGCTGTGAGGGATACTTGGCTGGCTGGTGTCTAACATGGTATAAAAGAGACACTGAGAGCTTCTTCCATGGCTCTCACTGAGCCAGGGAGGGAAATGGCAGGGGTGCCACCTGTTTTGGGGACACTAGAATTAACATAATTGATACATATTTCAGGAGGCCATCAGCTGAGCCACAGAATTAATGTATACAAGATAATAACAACCTTACTCCAAAGTTTCATCCCCATTAAAAATATTCAGGAATAGGGCCAGGCACGGTGGCTCATGCCTGTAATCCCAGCACTTTGGGAGGCCAAGGCAGGCAGATCACGAGGTCAGGAGATTGAGACTATCCTGGCTAACATGGTGAAACCCTGTCTCTAGTGAAAATACAAAAAATTAGACAGGCGTGGTGGCTGGTGCCTGTAGTCCCAGCTACTCGGGGCGCTGAGGCAGGAGAATGGTGTGAACCCGGGAGGCGGAGCTTGCAGTGAGCTGAGACCACGCCACTGCACTCCAGCCTGAGTGACAGAGCAAGACTCCGTCTCAAAAAAACAAAACAAAACAAAACAAAAAAAACAAAACCATATATATATATATTCAGGAATAGAACACTGTAAACAGCAAATAAATGCACAAGCTTTTGAAAATTGAATTAAATTTTTGTGAAAGTCAAATTAAACCAACTGTTCTGAGATCAATACTGCATTGAATCAAGCTTATTTATAATTGTATATTAAATTGTAACTATTTATGTTACCACTAGATGTCACAAAGATTCAATTTTAAAAGCCTTTTGAGGTAGTCATTTTGAAATATATTTTTCTTAAACAGAAATAGGGTTTTCTCGTATTTGCAAATATAAGGAATAACTTTTAAATTTTAAAATGTAAAATAGTCCAAATATGTAGAAGAGTACACAGAACAATATAAGCAATGTCTTTAACAAATATTACCATTTTACCATATATTGGCAGCTTTTTTAAAAAACAAAATCTTACTGTTGATGTTTTTGTATCCCTCCTTCATGCCATTCCTCTTATTTCTGGCCCACATATAACCATTATCTTAAAATAAATGGCTGTAATTCCCAGTTATACATATTTGACGTCTTAATACAAATATATATTTATCCATAAATAAGACAGGTTTTCAAGTGTGATTTTAACTTAATGCTTTTTTCATTCAGCATATTTTCAAGATTTATTTCTGCTGATGCATGTATGTCTACTTCGTTTAATACTGTGTAACATACCATTGTACCAGTTCTTCTATTGGTGGGTGTTTGGAGTGTTTTAAATGCTTTACTTTTATACATATACCTATGTATGTATCTCTGTGTATTTGAGGGAATCCCATTGTTTGCACATTTTCTCTTGACTCACAAGTGACACTGTACTAGTAAAGAAGGTCTGTCAGACTCTCCTTAAAAAATGTGTCAAGGACCAGATTTCTAGTACCCTTCTGACACAATCTCCTGTTGGAAGACAGGAGAACTAATGTGTGAAGTTTCTCTCTTGGTTCTGAAACTTTAGCATGTATCTAAATCTGCTGGAGAGCTTCTTAAAAGGCACTCCTAGGTAAGTCTTTAAATCTGGGATAGGCTGGAGAATTTGCATTTCTAACAAGCACCCAGATGCTGCTGCTACTGCTGGTCAGCCATCTTACTTTAGGAAATGCTACTCTCGGGTGGGTATACAAGGCACACTTGGGCGATTCCCGGGGCACAGGTTGTGGCCATTCTCAAGCTACTAGATATTGCTAGATTGTGTTCCAAAGTGGTCATGTTAGTTTACACTCCTACCTGCAGAATAGAGTTCCTGTTATGTCGAATCCTTTCAGATACTTGGTAATCTTACACGTCAAAATTTTTTTACCCATGGCAGGAGTGCAATGTGGTAGCTTTTTTTGTTGTTTAATTAGCATTTTCTCTGATTATTCATGAGGTTAAATATCTTTTTATGTTTATTGGACAATGGATTTGCTCTTCTGGGAACTGCATGTTCATATTATTTGCTAATATTTGCTATTGATTTGTTTATCTTACTGAATTTCTTTGCTGGTTATATGTGTTGGGAAATCTCTCAGGTGGTTGGTTGTCTTTTAACTTGGTTTATGGTCTTTATTGTTTGGCAAAAGTAAGTTTTATTTAAATGTCTCTTTTTTAATGCTTTGTGCTTTTTGGTCTTTTGTTTAATAAATTAATGAACTATTATTCGTTTTGAAAAACTTATGTAGTTTAAAGATTATCTTTAAAAATTATTTCATGTATTTTAGTTTAGATTTTTCAATCCAATTGTCTTCAAGTAGAGTCAGTAATCTCATACCACGCTCAAGCAGAGAGTCAAGCACTCTCATACCAGTTTTATTGAATAATAAGCATTCTAGCTTATTGCATGTACACTGGTGTTATTGCTGAAATGAAATTTTAAGAGCTAAAAACGAGCCTGTCACAGTTTAAACATCTCAACTTACCTACACCCTTGCCGTTATTTTTGTTTCTTCAATTTGCTGATTAAACTCTTCAAGGAGAAAGGGAAGCAGCTTTTGAATCAGAGGACTCTGTAAGTTAGTAGAGGAGAATTTACCAGGTGGAGGGTGAGCAGTGAGTGACTTTCAGTGTAGCTAAGGCTGATGGTGGTTGGCAGATGTGATTTTATGACTCACAAGAAATGCTTACATGCCCCAGAGTCTCTCCCATGTGGCCACACTGGCTAGAGGGACACCAAGTAGATATTTATTTGTGTCAGTACTATTTTGAAATTCAGTTACCTCTGATGTTATGGTTCATTCATTAAAAGAAAGAGAACACCTACTATGTGCCAGTCCTGGTACACAAGATACTTTATTTCACCTTCTTATATAGGATAAATAATAGTTTAAATTTTTAGAGGCAAAAGTGGAAGTTCAGAGAGTTATTTAAGCTTCTGAGATTCTCACAGCTGATCGTTGAGTGAATGGAGATACAAACGCAAATTTTTCTGACTTTAAATCTTTCTTGTGATTTCTCAGTAACATTACATCAGAACCCACTGTGTTCGTAGGCACTTAGCTATTCATACTTTAGTGTAAAGTAGCCAAGCTATTTTACTAAACTATAAAACCAAGCTGAATTTGGATATACTAGGGGAATGGATGAGCAGGTGGGCTGGTGCCGAAGGGTTTGAATGTGGCCATAATACCTTCTGAGAGCCTGAAGAACCAGTAGCCAAGGATGGATGGTGTGACAATGAGAGAGGAGGGATTTCAGTTGCTCTGTCCTTTTTTATAGGGTATTGCGTCTCATGTTGTAATTTCTTATAAATTCCTGGGGCATTTTCTTAAAATGTAGATTCTAATTTCTGAGCCTAAGGTGGGGCCCCAGAGCCTGCATTCCTAACAAGCTCCCAGGTGATGCTGAGGCTGCTAGTTAAGGAACCACACTGAATAACAAGGGCCTGGGATATACTCAGGAGAGGAGAGGAGAGGAAACATGTTTGATTGGCCCTGGGGTTGCTGGAGGAGGTTAGGGCAGAGCAGCAGTTCTAAGGAAGGTAGTAGAGGGCTGCTTTGGGTGGGGAGGTGGGTGGTGGCACAATGCCTCTGGCCCATGCTGCAGGTTCTGAGGCTTTATGATGTCTGATGATTCACTGGACTCAGTACTTCACTACAAGTGATTCTTGTGAGAGCAGATAATACTGAGTAGTGGAATTAGAGATGTGTGTTTGCTTCATTGTCCAAGGATCCTTTGGGTATAGCTTTGGAACAGTCAATGTTAAGCTTTTTGCAAATGAGGGTGTGAAAGGGTTTTTTCTAAGCTATGGCAGCAGAAGGCATTAGAGTAGCTGGCAGCAGATAAATAAGCAGCCACAATTTGTAGGTATTTATCTTGAATTGGTAAAAATTAAAATGGCTTTAGTAGGCAGTTCAGCATAGGAAAAGGGGACTACCTGGAGTCAGAAGGGCTGAGTTTAGGTGTTGTGCCACTTACCAGTTGTACAAGCCAAAATAAATCACCTAATGTCTTTGGGCCTCAGCTTCCTCCTCTGTTAAATGGGGTCACCACTCCCCACATCAGAGTCATTGTGACAGCTGAATGAGCTGACACCTGTAAGAATGCTTTGTAAACTGCAAGACTCTCCCTATTTATTAACATAGAAAACTGGTCTCAGGGAAAGAGTAGGGGTGGAGAGGCTGCCTTCCATATAAAGGTTTTTAAAATCTGCTCTCAAATCCCCAGATGAAATAATTAGGTAGACATTTGCGAACGTGAAACACTTGTGGTCAAATTGTGTATATTTTCAGAATGAAAGCTTGTGTGAGAGGATCAGTTTGGCCTGTTATCTAAGTAATTACTTTAGTTTCTCCTTTCACTTAAAATACTCAGACTCAAACTGTACTAATCATTTATATCAAAATATTTTTTTAGAGCAAATAAGGGAAAGACAAAATATCAAGAGAAAACTAAAGCCAGAGTACTTCATGGCTGAATTTTCTTTCCTTACAATTTTCCCCTTAAATGCTCTAACTCCCTCTTTCATTGTTTGGGATAGGGATTTGTTTAGAGAAGACATTGTATTCCGGGAAAAAGGTGACTTGCTTCTGTCTCTCCCATGGCCTTTGGCTATATTGTGCAACCTTCAGTCAATGATTTAACCCCATGGAGGAAAGTGTGGACTGAGAGCCTGTAAATATCCCAGATTTACCACCCATGGTGTTGAGTTTAGGGTGAGTTGACTTAGCGGGAAGGAGGTGATATTTTAAATTTCTACACATTTAAAAATTTCAGATGACACAATCTCCAGTTTTTAAAAATAAAAGATTTACACTGACTTTATGGCCATTTTGTTTTTATTTCAAATGGAAGCTTTATGTGTACACGTAGGTGTTTCCAGATGCTGACAGATACCGAATAGAAATTTAAGTACATTATAGCAGTGTTCTATGTAAAGAGCTTTTAGTATTGAGACAAGGTGATAGCTAATTCTCTGAAATAATGTAGAAACTATATATCACATTTAATACATTAATACGTTGATTGTTATGAATTGACTCATGGATTTGGCTCAATATATTTTCTCTTTCTTTTCCTTTTTTTTTTTTTTTTTTGAGATGGAGTCTTACTCTGTCGCCCATGCTGGAGTGCAGTGGCATGATCTCGGCTCACTACAACCTCTGCCTCCCGAGTTCAAGCAGCCCGGAGTAGCTGGGACTACAGGCGCACGCCACCATGCCCAGCTAAGTTTTGTATTTTTAGTAGAGATGGGGTTTCACCATATTGGTCAGGCTGGTCTCAAACTCCTGACCTCAGGTGATCCACCCACCTTGGCCTCCCAAAGTGTTGGGATTACAGGCGTGAGCCACGGCGCCCAGCCTGTTTTCTACTTTAAAAATATTAAAAGTCATTCTCCAGCAGAGCTATGATTAGCTGGGCAGAGAATTCCGGAGAGGCACGCATAATTCATAGACTCTACCTATCAACAACTGTGCTTGTATAATCCTCTTTCCTCCCCTCCCCAAAGTTACCCTTGATTGGGAGATGAACTGGCCAATCACACTCTGCTCTTCTATGCCACCCATTCCTGCTTTTTCCTCTGAAATTACTGACTAATTCTAAACACACCCATGCTGGTTCCATTTTTTCTTCAGCTGGATGTTTATCTTGGTGAATGTGTTTGCTTATGTAAAATGAGGACTGTTTACTTAATGATATCAACAACCTTCGGAATATTGCTTTTTAATATAGAATCATATGTTCTTAAAATTCCTTGTAGAAGTTGCTCTATTTATCAGAATTTGGGATTATTTTTATATTTTATATCTATAAAATTATGTTTGCTTGAAATTTTTTGTAGATTATTACCTGTTGAGCAAGTTGTTGACTTGGAAGAAGGCTGGGGAAATGCACATAGAAGGGAATACCAGTATTTACATGTTAGGGACCTAGACTAGGTCACTGAAGCACCCAAGTCCCTCTGGGGCACCAGTATTCTCCTCTGGCAATGCCTGATGCATACTGGGAACACACAGTGTTTGTGTTTATTGTCTTTGTTACTCTACTACTCATCCTGCATATTTACCCAGGTCAGAAGTCATTCCTGAATCCTCCCACTCCTTTGCTTCCTACATCCAGCGATGTATCCAATTCCGCTCCTCCTACTTTCTGACTCTGCCTACATCAATCTCCCTGCCTCTGGGACAGCCCTGTCTAGTCCAGTCTCCACACAATAACAGCTAGCAGAGTGGTTTCTGTACAAATCCATATCTGACTATATGCCCCATCTGTGCACATCTTTTGCTTGAAACTCTTTATTGGCTTTTCTTTGTCCTCAGGATAAAGTGTAAACTTGGAGGACCCACAGAACTGTTCATGATCTGCCCTCTGCCACCATCTCAGTAACCTCCCCTTCTGTTTGTCAGCCCATCCTCTGTGCCCCAGCCTCACTGAACCACTTGAAATGTCATGAAGGTTTTATGCATTCTCTACCTCCTGAATCTTAGTCCATGTCGTTCCTGTTGCCTGCAATATCGTTTCCCAATGCCACCTGGCACACATGTATCCACCATCAGGTAGTTTTCTTGTGGTTGGCCTACCCTAGTGTGGCATATAGTATGTGTTTAATTTGTATTCCGAGAATGAATGAGTGGAATGTAGGAAAAGGATGATGGGTAGGTGCCTGGACCCCTGTGCAGCTGGAGTGGAGCCTGTCCTGGTACTGCTGCCCTTCTACCTGTCCTGCCTGCATAACCACTATTCATGCAGCACTCCAGTAGGGCATGATGCTTCCTCGCCACATTTTGTCCCCCAGCACAGACCTGGCATGCAGAGAGTCAACAGCCAGTCTGGCCCTCTGATACTAACTCTAGACTCAGTAATTGTCCCTGTTAGGGTTGGGAGGCTGGGCAGGCTTCTAGAAATTTCATTATTTGGTTCAAGAGCTGCCCTTTGCTCCTCTTTGAAAACCTGCTCCTTGATTTTCAATTGTCAGATTGTGTGATATTCAACCCAGACCTTTAATGTCTTGAGTCTTTTATAATGAAGATCCAAGAAAATAATTTTTAATTTTGAAAATAGTGACTTATTCCTTCTATGACTTAACAATCACTTAGTGTTCTTTGCTTCTTTTCCACGGGACTTAAGCGCCTTGATAGCAAGAACCATGTTGGGTTTTGTTTGCTGTTTGTATCTCTAGAGACTACAGCAGTATCTGGGACATAGCAGCTGTTTAGTAAATAATTAAAATCAATGAGTAAATGAATGCAAGGGTGAATGAGCCAAGATAAATATTTGATTTTTAAAAATTCAGGACAATTTTAGATTTACAGAATTATTGCAAGGATAGTATAGTTTCTGTATAACCTAAACCTAATTTATCGTATTAACATTTTATATTAGTATGATACATTTGTCAAAATTAATGAAGCACAATATTCATATATTATTATTGTCTATGGTTAATACTTTATTCAGATTTCTTCAGTTTTCCCCTAATGTCTTTTTTTCTGTTCCAGGATCCTACACTGAGAAGTTATGCCCCTTCAGGCTCCTCTTGGTTGTGACAATGTTTCAGATTTTTCTTGTTTTGATGAGTTTGATAGTTTTGGGGAGTATTAGTCAGATATTTTAAAGAATGTTTTTCAGTTGGGATTTGCCTGATTATTTCATCATGATTAAAGTGAGGTGATGTGTTTTGGGGAGGAAGGACACAAAAGTAAACTGCTGTTTTCATCACATCATATCAACAGTACAAACTATCATCAGGATGACTTATCACTGTTGATGTTGGTCACCTTGGTCACTTGGCAGAGGTAGTGTTTGTCAGTTTTCTGCCCTGTTAAGTTACTTTTTTTTCCTCCTTTCCCATGCTGTGCTTTTTGGAAGAAAGTTACTATGTGCAGCATAGACTTAAGGAGTGAGTTATACTCTACATTTTTTTTTTTTTTTTTTTGAGACTGAGTTTTGCTTTTGTCACCCAGGTTGGAGTGCAATGGTGCAGTCTGGGCTTACTGCAACCTCCGCCTCCCGGGTTCAAGTGATTCTCCTGCCTCAGCCTCTCAAGCAGTTGGAATTACAGGTACCCACCACAAAGCCCGGCTAATTTTTGTATTTTTAGTAAAGACAGGGTTTCACCATATTGGCCAGGCTGGTCTTGAACTCCTGACCTCAGGTGATCCACCCACCTCGGCTTCCCAAAGTGCTGGGATTACAGGCGTGAGCCACCACACCCACCTATACTCTACTTTATTAAGGGTGAAATATCAAAATACCTGAAATTTTTCTGCATGGGAGATTGGTCTATTCATCCAGATTTATTTATGTATTAAATAACTTCTTTATATCAGGATGGATGTATGAATTTTTATTTTATATTTTAGGTCATAAATTCTACTTTATTACCCAAATTATTTCAGCTTTGGTCCCTGAGAGCTCTTTCAGCTGGTTCCTATATCCCTTTGATATACCTACATCTTTTTTTTTTTTTTTTAGTTTTTCTTTGCTTTCTTACACTATGAAGATTCTACAGATTCATCTTGTATATTTTCTACTCCAGTGCTAGGATCATCTATTTTTCCAAGAATTTCTTCTTTCTTTAATTGGAGAATGATTGTAGAAGCCAAGATTTGGTTGCTAGTTGCTACTGAGGTCTGCTGCTTTATTTAGGCCTTCTCAGCTGATATGTGTCTATACTAACCCATGTGTATATACATCTATAAATATTTCTCTATGAATCTGTCTGTTTAAGCTAAGCATGAATTTGTACTGATGTCTCTCTGAACATTTAATTTTAAAAGTTATACTGAAAACAACAGACATAAATCCAGCCATATCAATAATTGCATTAAATATGAATGGGATAAAACACTTCAGCAGAGTTCATCAGACTGGATAAGAAACGGAAATGTAACTATACATTGTCTACAAGAGATGGAAAAGTGATACCATGTAAATAAAGACAAAAATATTAAAATCAAAGAGTAACATAATAAAAGTCATCAGGAAGATATATAATAATTGTCTATATGTGCTTAACAGAGTCCCAAAATGCATAAAGCAAAAAATGATCGAATTGAAAGGAGGAATATGCAATTCAACATTAATGGTTGAGAGACTCTAATACCTGACTCTTAGTAATTTACAGAGCAACTAGACATAAACTCAGCAAGGATATAGAACTTGAACAGCTCTGTCAACTCACTTGATCTGACATTTATAGACTACTCCACCCAACAATAGTAGTACATATCAAATATTTTCAGGAAAGACCATTTATGCTAGGACATAAAACAAGTCTTAATAAATTTTAAAAAATTGAAATCAAACAAAATATGTTCTCCAACTACAGTTGAATTAATTAACACAGAAATAAATGTGGGACCTGAGCAGTGACCTCTCCTTTGGTTCACTTTATCAAGGGCTTTGGCATACTCTTTAGGATTAGTTCTATGCATGTACAACTTGATGGTGGTGCATTCCTGAGCAATTTCTTCTCTCATTTCTCAGATTTCCCCCCACCCTTTGGGTCTCCCCTTTCTTGGTGGGTTTTAGTTCCCCCACTCTACTGTGCACCTTCCATGACTCTGCCTGCATCTGAAGCCAAATGATGGTGAACACATGGACGAAAAATCAACAGGGGTTTGCTCTACTTACTTGGGGCCACAGCTGCTCCAGTCATAAAGTTTCTCCTCAGAGTTTCAGGTTCCTGCGGGCCTCCACTAATCATTTTGTTTTTGTGGAGTTATCCTGGGGCTGGAGCTTGGGAAAATAGAACAAAGAAAAGCAAATACAGGCAGTTTCCCCTTACTGTCTCAAAGAGAGGAATTCCCTTTCCTGCTTCTGAGTTAGAATTAGAGGACTTCTTCTGGGGTTTTCTATATGTGGGCCCTTGTGGCCGCTCCTGGGTTTTGTGCTTCCCTGGGTACAAATTGGAGATACAAAAGGGGGAAAAAATGGGAACCTTACTACCGTTTCAGAGGTACTTTGAATTCTAGTTTTCTTTCCCTATCTGCCTAGTACTATTTACTTACCAGAGTACTCAAGTAGCTGCTCCAATGCAGTCTGTCCAGGTTTTACAGCTGCATTCAGTAGGAGAGACAGGGTGGAGTCTGCCTACGCCATCTTATCTGGAACTGTAACTCTATATGTTTGTTATTGATTGATTGATTGATTGAGATGGAGTCTCACTCTGTTGCCCAGGCTGGAGTGTAGTGGTGCGATCTTGGCTCACTGCAACCTCTGCCTCCCAGGCTGGAATGATTCTCCTGCCTCAGCCTCCCAAGTAGCTGGGATTACAGGTGCCCGCAACCACACCCAGCTATTTTTTTGTATTTTTAGTAGAGATAGGATTTCACCACGTTGGCCAGGCTGCTCTCAAACTCCCAACCTCAGGTAATCTGCCCGCCTCAGCCTCCCAAAGTGCTCAGACTACAGGCGCGAGCCACTGTGCCTGGCTGTTTAAGTTTTAAATCTAAGTAGTACATATCTATACCTGTATAGATATGCGGATATGTTTCCTTCAAGAGGAAATACACTAATGTATTAATTATACTTATTTATGAGTGGAAAGATCACAGTATTTTTCTTTTTTGTATTTTCTAAATTGTCTCACAGTTACCATACATTATACTGAAATAAAACCGAATACATGTTATTTTTTAAAAAAAGAACTCTAATACAATGAAACAGTTTCAGTAATTGGAAGTCCACAGCACCATTTGGTACAAAAAGTATGAAACATTTGGTTTCTATTTCCATCTGAGAAACCAGACTTAAAAAGCCCAGAGGTGCTTGAGATGTTGTGTTGCTTTCTAGTTTTGGAAGATTACTTTTGACTCCGCAAACCGATTCACCTCTACTGGATAACGATCCTGAAGCATGCACCCTTTCTTGTACCCTCTCTCCCTTTCTTTTTTCTGCTTCTCTTCCAGTGGATGAGGCGTCTAGGCAGCACTGTGGTTACAAAGTCAAACGCAGGCGGGGCGCCCTGGCTCACGCCTGTAATCCCAGCACTTCGGGAGGCCGATGTGGGCGGATCACGAGGTCAGGAGATCCAGACCATCCTTGCTAGCACAGTGAAACCCCGTCTCTACTAAAACAAAAAAAATTAGCTGGGTGTGGTGGCGGGCGCCTAAAGTCCCAGGTACTCGGGAGGCTGAGGCAGGAGAATGGCGTGAACCCGGGAGGCGGAGCTTGCAGTGAGCTGAGATCGTACCACTGCACTCCAGCCTGGACGACACAGTGAGACTCCATCTCAAAAAAAACTCAAATGCAGCACAGTGTCATTTTTCATTTGGTTCCCAGCCTCCTTGGCTTCTTTGACGGTTACAGAGCCAAGTGATTTTTTTTTTTTTTTTTTTTGAGACGGAGTCTCGCTCTGTCGCCCAGGCTGGAGTGCAGTGGCCCGAACTCGACTCACTGCAACCTCCGCCTCCCAGGTTCAAGTGATTCTCCAGCCTCAGCCTCCTGAGCATCTGGGACTACAGGCGCTGCCACCACAGCCGGCTAATTTTTTGTATTTTTAGTAGCGACGAGTTTTCACTGAGTTAGCCAGGATGCTCTCAATCTCCTGACCTCATGATCCGCCCTCCTTAGCCTCCCAAAGTGCTGGGATTACAGGCGTGAGCCACCGTTCCCACCCCCAGGTGATTTTAAATAGTTTTGATTTGGACCTTAACTACATTAAAATTGATTAATCATTGATATAATTTGGATCAAACATCTCATGTGGAGACGCAATACCTAGTGTTGGAGGTGGGGACCGGTGGGAATTGTTTTGGTCATGGGGGCAGAACACTCGTGACTTGGTGCTGTTATCACCATAGTGAGTGAAATCTCGCGAGAAAAGCGTGTGCCACCTCCCCCACCTCTTGCTGCAGCTCTCACGTGCTGTGCCTGTCCAGCTGTGCCTGCCTCGGCTGTGCCTCTGCCATGAGTAAATAAGTGCCCCCTGAGGCCTCCCCAGAAGCCGAGTAGGTGCCAGTACTAAACTTCCTGTGCAGCCTGCAGAACTGTGAGCCAATCAAACCTCTTTTCTTTATAAATTACCCAGGCTCGGGTATTTTTTATAGCAATGCAAGGACGGCCTAACACAACTGTAATTCTTGTCTCATGATATGTGCTGTTCCTTAGTCCTTTCGTGACTCTCTTTGTTTATTTTTCCATCTGGAAAAATCTATAATAGTAATGTAATAAGCGCTAACTATGGAATAATGGTGATAGAATCTCATGTCCACCACCACCAACATAAATTGATTTTCGACAATAACCTGTATAGAAACATAGCCTCCTTCCTAACCCACCCACCAATGTGCTTCCACCCATGCCATCATCATCCTCGGTCCTGTGTTCATCAGTCTTTTCCTTTCCTTTTTTAAATTGAGGTAAAAATTACACACAAAAATAACCATTTTAAAGTGTATGTTTCAGAGTCATTTGGCACATTCATCACGTTGTGCAACCATTTATTATCTTTATTTATTTATTTATTTATTTATTATTACTATTATTGAGACAGAGTCTCCCTCTGTCACCCAGGCTGGAGTGCAATGGCGCAATTTCGGCTCACTGCAACGTCTGCCTCCCCAGTTTAAGCGATTCTTATGCCTCAGCCTCCCAAGTAGCTGGGATCGCAGGTGCACACCACGGTGCCTGGGCAATTTTTGTATTTTTAGTAGAGATGGGGTTTTCCCATGTTGGCCAGGCTGGTCTCAAACTCCTGGCTTCAAGTGATCAGCCCACCTCAGCCTTCCAAAGTACTGGAATTACAGACGTGAGAGCCATGGCACTGGGCCCATTACCTCTATATAATTCCATGATATTTTCATCACCCTTCCCCGCAAAGAACCCCTTATACATTAAGCAGTCACTCCCATGTCTCCGTCCTCCAACACCTGGCAACCATTAATCTGATTTTTGTCTCTATGGATTTTCCTATTCTAAATATTTCAAATAAATGGAATCATATAATGTATGATCTTTTGTGCCTGGTTACTTTTACTGTGCATGTTTTTGTGGTTCAAGCATGCTGTAGCATTTATCAATACTTACTTCTTTTTGTGATTGAGTAATATTCCATTGTATGGATATACCACATTTTAAAATTCATTCATTAGTTCATGGATATATGCGTTGTTTCTACCTTTTGGTCCTTGAGAATAGTGCTGCTATGAACATTCATGTGCAAAGTTTTGTTTGAATACATGTTTTGATTTGTCTTAGGCGTATGCATAGGAGTAAAATTGCTGGGTCATATGGTAATTCTATGTTTATCTTATTGAGGGACTACTAAATTATTTTCCACAGTGCTTGCACCATTTTATATTTCTTTTTTTTTTTGAGATGGAGTCTCGCTGTGTCGCCCAGGCTGGAGTGCAGTGGCAGGATCTCAACTCACTGCAAGCTCCGCCTCCCGGGTTCAGGCCATTCTCCTGCCTCAGCCTCCCAAGTAGCTGGGACTACAGGCGGCCGCCACCTCGCCCGGTTAGTTTTTTGTATTTTTCTTAGTAGAAATGGGGTTTCACCATGTTAGCCAGGATGGTCTTGATCTCCTGACCTCGTGATCCGCCCGTCTGGGCCTCCCAAAGTGCTGGGATTACAGGCTTGAGCCACCGCGCCCGGCCACCATTTTATATTTCTAGCAATGCATGAAGGTTCCAGTTTCTCCACATCCTTGCCAATCTTTTAATTAAAAAAAAAAAAATTTTTTTATAGCCATCCTTGTGAGTGGGAAGTGATTCTCCTTGTGGTTTTGATTTGCATTTCCCTAATGACTAATGATGTTGAACATCTTTTCATGTGCTTGTATCTTCCTTGGAGAAAGTCCTATTCAAGCCCTCTGCCCATTCTTTTGTGTGTGTGTGTGTTGGGGGCAGGGGGGCCCTGTGTCTGTGTGCTTGTTTGTTGTTGAAGTATAAGAGAGTTTTTAAAAATATAATCTGGGTACTACATCCTTATCAGATAAATGATTTGAGAATATTTTTCTCCCATTCTGTAGGTTGTCTTTTCACTTTCTTGATCATGTCCTGGGACTCTCAGATGTTTTACATTTTGAAGAAGTCTAATTTATCCAGTTTTTTTTCTTTGATTTCTTATGATTTTGGTATTATATCTAAGACTTCATTGACAAATGCAAGGTCATAAAGATTTACCCCTATGTTTTCTTCTAAGAGTTTTAATAGTTTTAGCTCTTATATGGAGATCTTTGATTTAATTTTTGTATATGCTGTGAGGTAGGGTTCCAATTTCATTTGGATATCCAGTTGTCTCAGCATTGTTTGTGGAAGAGACTGTGCTTTCCCTATTGAATGTTCTTGGAACCCTTGTCAAAAAAATCACGTATGTATGAGTTTATTTCTGGAGTCTCAATACTATCCCATTGTGTGTGTATATGTGTGTGTATCCTTATGGCAATGCCATGCTATTTTGATTACCATAGCTTTGTAGTTAAGTTTTCAAATTGGAAAGTGTGAGTTCTGCAGCTTTTTCTTCTTCAAGATTTTCTTTGGTGATTTGGGGTCCCTTCAATTTCATGTGACTTTTAGGGATCAGCTTTTTCATTTCTGCAAAAGAGGCCACTGAGATTTTGCTAGAGATTGCATTGACTCTGTAGATTATTTTTAGAGTATTGACATGTTAACAGTATTAAGTCTTCCAATCCATAAGCACGATGTTGTTCCATTTACTTAGCTTTTCTTTAATTTCATTTAGCAATATTTTTGTAGTTTTCAGTGTGTTACGTCTTGAACTCTTTGGTTAAATGTATTCCTAAATATTCTATCCTTTTTGATGCTATTATAAATCACTTCTTAGAATTTTCTTCTCAGAAACACAACTTATTTTTGAGTGTTGATCTTGTGTACTGCAATTTGGCTGAATTAGTTTATTAGCTCTACTAAGTGTGTATGTGTGTATGTATATTCCTTGTAATTTTATATATACAAGATCATGTTATCTGCAAATGAAGATAGATTAACTTCTCCCTTTCATTTCTTTTATTCTGCATTTTCTTTTATTTCTAGGTGTCTTTTACTTCCTTTTCTTTAATTGCTCTGGCTAGAACTTCTATTAAAATATTAAATGGAGTATGAAGGTAGACATCTTTATCCTAGGGGGAAAGCTTTTGGTCTTTCACCATTGAATATAATGTAAGTGGTAGGTTTTTCACAAAAGCCTTTCATCATGTTGAGGGATTTCACTTCTGTGCTTAGTTTGTTGCATATTTTTATGATGAATGCTGAATATTAGCAAATACTTTTTCTGTGCCAAAATGAGATGATCACGTGTTTTTTTCTTTCATTCTATTAATGCGTGACATATTGCATTGATTTTTTTTGTATGTTTAGCCATCCTTGCATTACTGCAAGGATAAGTCCCACTTGGTTATAATATATAATTTACTTTTTTTATTATTATACTTTAAGTTATAGGGTGCATGTGCACAATGTGTGGGTTTGTTACATATGTATACATGTGCCATGTTGGTTTGCTGCACCCATTAACTTGTCATTTACATTAGGTATTTCTCCTAATGCTATCCCTCCCCACCGCCCCCTCACAACAGGCCCTGGTGTGTGATGCTCTCCACTGTGTGTCCAAGTGTTTTCATTGTTCATTTCCCACCTATGAGTGAGAACATGCGGTGTTTGCTTTTCTGTCCTTGCAGTAGTTTGCTCAGAATGATGGTTTCCAGCTTCATCCATGTTGCCTCAAAGGACATGAACTCATCCTTTTTTATGGCTGCATAGTATTCCATAGTGTATATGTGCCACATTTTCTTAATCCAGTCTATCACTGATGGACATTTGGGTTGGTTCCAAGTCTTTGCTATTGTGAATAGTGCTGCAATAAACATACGTGTGCATGTGTCTTTATAGTAGCATGATTTATAATCCTTTGGGTATATCCCCAGTAATGGGATGGCTGGGTCAAATGGTATTTCTAGTTCTAGATCCTTGAGGAATCACCACAATGTCTTCCACAATGGTTGAACTAGTTTACACTCCCACCAACAGTGTAAAAGCATTCCTATTTCTCCACATCCTCTCCAGCACCTGTTGTTTCCTGACTTTTTAATGATTGCCATTCTAACTGGTGTGAGATGGTGTCTCATTGTGGTTTTGATTTGCATTTCTCTGATGACCAGTGATGATGAGCATTTTTTCATGTGTCTGTAGGCTGCGTAAATGTCTTCTTTTGAAAAGTGTCTGTTCATATCCCTTGCCCACTTTTTGATGGGGTTGTTTGATTTCTTCTTGTAAATTTGTTTAAGTTCTTTGTAGGTTCTGGATATTAGCCTTTTGTCAGATGAGTAGATTGCGAAACTTTTTTCCCGTTCTGTAGGATGCCTGTTCACTCTGATGGTAGTTTCTTTGGCTGTGCAGAAGCTCTTTAGTTTAATTAGATCCCATTTGTCTATTTTGGCTTTTGTTGCCATTGCTTTTGGTGTTTTAGTCGTAAAGTCCTTGCCCATGCCTATGTCCTGAATGGTGTTGCCTAGGTTTTCTTCTAGGGCTTTTATGGTTTTAGGTCTAACATTTAAGTCTTTAATCTATCTTGAATTAATTTTTGTATAAGGCGTAAGGAAGGGATCCAGTTTCAGCTTTCTACTTATGGCTAGCCAGTTTTCCCAGCACCATTTATTAAATAGGGAATCCTTTCCCCGTTTCTTGTTTTTGTCAGATTTGTCAAAGATCAGATGGTTGTAGATGTGTGGTGTTATTTCTGAGGCCTCTGTTCTGTTCCATTGGTCTGTATCTCTGTTTTGGTACCAGTACCATGCTATTTTGGTTACTGTAGGCTTGTAGTATAGTTTGAAGTCAGGTAGTATGATGCCTCCAGCTTTGTTCTTTTAGCTTAGGATTGTCTTGGCAATGCAGGCTCTTTTTTGGTTCCATATGAACTTTAAAGTAGTTTTTTCCAATTCTGTGAAGAAAGTCATTGGCAGCTTGATGGGGATGGCACTGAATCTATAAATTATCTTGGGCAGTATGGCCATTTTCACAATATTGATTCTTTCTATCCATGAGCATGGAATGTTCTTCCATTTGTTTGTGTCCTCTTTTATTTCATTGAGCAGTGGTTTGTAGTTCTCCTTGAAGAGGTCCTTTACATCCCTTGTAAGTTGGATTCCTAGGTATTTTATTCTCTTTGTAGTAATTGTGAATGGGAATTCACTCATGATTTGGCTCTCTGTTTGTCTGTTATTGGTGTATAAGAATACTTGTGATTTTTGCACATTGATTTTGTATCCTGAGACTTTGCTGAAGTTGCTTATCAGCTTAAGGAGATTTTGGGCTGAGATGATGGGGTTTTCTACATATACAATCATGTCATCTGCAAACAGGGACAATTTGACTTCTTCTTTTCCTAATTGAATACCCTTTATTTCTTTCTCCTGCCTGATTGCCCTGGCCAGAACTTCCAACACTGTGTTGAATAGGAGTGGTGAGAGAGGGCATCCCTGTCTTGTGCCAGTTTTCAAAGAGAATGCTTCCAGTTTTTTGCCCATTCAATATGATACTGGCTGTGGGTTTGTCATAAATAGCTCTTATTATTTTGAGATACATTCCATCAATACCTAGTTTATTGAGAGTTTTTAGCATGAAGGGGTGTTGAATTTTGTCAAAGGCCTTTTCTGCATCTATTGAGATAATCATGTGGTTTTTGTCTTTGGTTCTGTTTATGTGATGGATTACATTTACTGATATGCATATGTTGAACCAGCCTTGCATCCCAGGGATGAAGCCAACTTGATCTTGATGGATAAGCTTTTTGATGTGCTGCTGGATTCGTTTTGCCAGTATTTTATTGAGGATTTTCACATCAATGTTCATTAGGGATATTAGTCTAAAATTCTCTTGTTTTGTTTGTGTCTCTGCCAGGCTTTGGTCTCAGAATGATGCTGGCCTCACAAAATGAGTTAGGGAGGATTCCTTCTTTTTCTATTGATTGGAATACTTTCAGAAGGAATGGTACCAGCTCTTCTTTGTACCTCTGGTAGAATTCAGCTGTGAATCTGTCTGGTTCTGGACTTTTGTTGGTTGGTAGGCTATTAATTATTGCCTCAATTTCAGAGCCTGTTATTGGTCTGTTCAGACATTCAACTTCTTTCTGGTTTAGTCTTGGGAGGGTGTATGTGTCCAGGAATTTATCCATTTCTTCTAGATTTTCTAGTTTATTTGCATAAAGATGTTTATAGTATTCTCTGATGGTAGTTTGAATTTCTGTGGGATCGGTGGTGATATCCCTTTATCATTTTTTATTGAGTCTATTTGATTCTTGTCTCTTTTCTTCTTTATTAGTCTTGCTAGCAGTCTATCAATTTTGTTGATCTTTTCAAAAAACCAACTCCTGGATTCATTGATTTTTTGAAGGTTTTTTTTGTGTCTCTATCTCCTTTAGTTCTTCTCTGATCTTAGTTATTTCTTGCCTTCTGCTAGCTTTTGAATTTGATTGCTCTTGTTCTGTAGTTCTTTTAATTGTGATGTTAGGGTATTGATTTTAGATCTTTCCTGCTTTCTCTTGTGGGCATTTAGTGCTATAAATTTCCCTCTACACACTGCTTTAAATGTGTCCCAGAGATTCTGGTATGTTGTATCTTTGTTCTCATTGGTTTCAAAGAACATCTTTATTTCTGCCTTCATTTCATTATTTACCCAGTAGTCATTCAGGAGCAGGTTGTTCAGTTTCCATGTAGATGTGCGATTTTGAGTGAGTTTCTTAATCCTGAGTTCTAATTTGATTGCACTGTGGTCTGAGAGACAGTTTGTTGTGATTTCTGTTCTTTTACATTTGCTGGGGAGTGCTTTACTTCCAACTATGTGGTCAATTTTGGAATAAGTGAGATGTGGTGCTGAGAAGAATGTATATTCTGTTGATTTGGGGTGGAGAGTTCTGTAGATGTCTATTAGGTCTGCTTGGTGCAGAGCTGAGTTCAAGTCCTGGATATCTTTGTTAATCTTCTGTCTCGTTGATCTGTCTAATGTTGACAGTGGGGTGTTAAAGTCTCCCATCATTATTGTGTGGGAGTCTAAGTCTCTTTGTAGGTCTCTAAGGACTTGCTTTATGAATCTTGGTGCTCCTGTATTGGGTGCATATATATTTAGGATAGTTAGCTCTTCTTGTTGAATTGATCCCTTTATCGTTATGTAATGGCCTTCTTTGTCTCTTTTGATCTTTGTTGGTTTAAAGTCTGTTTTATCAGAGACTGGGATTGCAACCCCTGCCTTTTTTTTTTTTTTTTTTTTTGCTTTCCATTTGCTTAGCAGATCTTCCTCCATCCCTTTATTTTGAGCCTATGTGTGTCTCTGCATGTGAGATGGGTCTCCTGAATACAGCACACTGATGGGTCTTGACTCTTTATCCAGTTTGCCTGTCTGTGTCTTTTAATTGGGGCATTTAGCCCATTTACATTTAAGGTTAATATTGTTATGTGTGAATTTGATCCTGTCATTATGATGTTAGCTGGTTATTTTGCCCATTGTTTGATGCAGTTTCTTCCTAGCATCGATGGTCTTTACAATTTGGCATGGTTTTGCAGTGGCTGATACTGGTTGTTCCTTTCCATTTTTAGTGCTTCCTTCAGGAGCTCTTATAAGTCAGGCCTGGTGGTGACAAAATCTCTCAGCATTTGCTTGTCTCTAAAGGATTTTATTTCTCCTTCACTTACGAAGCTTAGTTTGGCTGGATATGCAATTCTGGGTTGAAAATTCTTTTCTTTAAGAATGTTGAATACTGGCCCCCACTCTCTTCTGACTTGTAGAGTTTCTGCCGAGAGATCCGCTGTTAGTTGGTGGGCTTCCCTTTGTGGGTAACCCGACCTTTCTCTCTGACTGCCCTTAGCATTTTTCCCTTAATTTAACCTTGGTGAATCTGACAATTATGTGTCTTGGGGTTGCTTATCTTAAGGAGTATCTTTGTGGTGTTCTCTGTATTTCCTGAATTTGAATGTTGGCCTGCCTTGCTAGGTTGGGGGAGTTCTCCTGGATAATATCCTGAAGAATGTTTTCCAGCTAGGTTCCATTCTCCCCATCACTTTCAGGTACATCAATCAAACATAGATTTGGACTTTTCACATAGTCCCATATTTCTTGGAGGCTTTGTTCATTTCTTTTTACTCCTTTTTCTCTAAAATTCTCTTCTCACTTCATTTCATTAATTTGATCTTTAATCACTGATACTCCTTCTTCCACTTGATCAAATCGGCTCCTGAAGCTTGTGCATACATCACGTAGTTCTCGTGCCATGGTTTTCAGCTCCATCAGGTCACTTAAGGTCTTCTCTACACTGTTTATTCTTATTAGCCATTCATCTAATCTTTTTCAAGGTGTTTAGCTTCCTTGTGATGGGTTCGAACATCCTCCTTTAGCTCAAAGAAGTTTTTTATTACCGACTTTCTGAAGCCTAATTCTGTCAACTTGTCAAAGTCATTCTCCATCCTGCTTTGTTCCATTGCTGGCGAGGAGCTGTGATCCTTTGGAGGAGAAGGGGTGCTCTTGTTTTTAGAATTTTCAGCTCTTCTGCTCTGGTTTCTCCCCATCTTTGTGGTTTTATCTGCCTTTGGTCTTTGATGATGGTGATGTACAGATGGGGTTTTGGTGTGGATATCCTTTTTGTTGATGTTGATGCTATTCCTTTCTGTTTGTTAGTTTTCCTTCTAACAGTAGGTCCCTCAGCTGCAGGTCTGTTGGAGTTTGCTGGAGGTCCACTCCAAACCCTGTTTGCCTGGGTATCACCAGTGGAGGCTTCAGAACAGCAAATATTGCAGAATAGCAAATATTTCTGCCTGATCCTTCCTCTGGAAGCTTCATCTCAGAGAGGCATCTGGCTGTATGAGGTGTCAGTCGGCCCCTACTGGGAGATGTCTCCAAGTTAGGCTACATGGGGGTCCAGGACCCACTTGAGGAAGCAGTCCGTCCATTCTCAGAGCTCAAACACCATGCTGGGAGAACTACTGCTCTCTTCAGAGCTGTCAAACAGGGACATTTAAGTCTGCAGAAGTTTCTGCTGCCTTTTGTTCAACTATGCCCTGCCCCCAGAGGTGGAGTCTACAGAGGCAGGCGGGCCTGGTTGAGCTGCGGTGGGCTCCACCCAGTTCCAGCTTCCTGGCTGCTTTGTTTACCTACTCAAGCCTCAGCAATGGCGGACGCCCCTCCCCAAGGCAGGCTTGCCACCTTGCAGTTCAATCTCGGACTAGCAGTGAGCAAGGCTCCGTGGGCATGGGACCGGCTGACCCAGGTGCGGGATATAATCTGATGTGCCCTTTGCTAAGGCTGTTGGAAAAGCGCAGTGTTTAGGTTGTAGTCTCCTGATTTTCCCGGTACAGTCTGTCACAGCTTCCCTTGGCTAGGAAAGGGAAATCCCCTGACCCCTTGCGCTTCCCCGAGTGAGGCAATGCCCCGTCCTCCTTTGGCTCACCCTGGATGGGCTGCACCCACTTTCCAACCAGTCCCAATAAGATGAACCAGGGACCTCAATTGGAAATGCAGAAATCACCCATCTTCTGTCTCGATCATACTGGGAGCTGCGGACCAGAGCTGTTCCTATTCGGCCATGTTGGAATGGACCTCCTACTTTTTTTTTTTTTTTGAGACAGGATCTCACCTTGTCACCCAGGCTGGAGTGCAGTAGTGCAGTCATGTCTCAGTGAGCCTGAATATCCTGGGCATAAGCGATCCTCTTGTATCAGCCCCTCAAGTAGCTGGGACCACATGTGTGTGCCACCATGCCTGGCTATTTTTAAAAATATTTTTTAGCTTGATCTTTTGCTAGCTTCCTAAGGTGTAAAGTTAAGTTATTGATTTGGATCTCTTTTCTTTATTTAATGGAAGCATTTATAGCTATACCTATCCATTTGAGTGCTGCTTTCTCTGCATCCCATAAGTTTTGCTATTTCTGTTTTCATTTTTATTCATCTCTTAAGTATTTTAAAATTTTACTTGTAATTTCTTCTTGACCCATTTGTTGTTTATGAGTGTGTAGCTTAATTTCCATATGTTTGTTTATTTCACATATTTTGCAACAGTGTTCCTCCTGTTAGTGATTTCTAGCCTTATTCCATTGTGGTAAGAGAAGATACTTTGTATGATTTCAGTCCTTTACAATTTACCCAGACTTGTTTTGTAGCCTATTGTATGGTGTGTCCTGGAGAATGTTCCGTGTGTACTTGTGTATTCTGCTGTTGGTAGGTAGAGTTTTCTATGTGTTGGTTAGGTTTAATTTATGTCATCTAAGACTTCTATTTCCTTAATATTATTTTGTGTAATTGTTCTATCCATTATTGAAAATGGGCTGTTGAAAATTCCAACTACAATTGTAGAACTCTATATTTCTCCCTTTAATCTTGTCAGTGTTTGCCTCATATAGTTTTGTGCTCTGTCATTGAGTGCATGTATGTTTATAATTGTTATAGCTTTGTGATGGATTTATCCTTTTACCAATATGTAATGTCCTTCCTTGTCTCTTGTAAAAAAAAGTGACATAAATTCTATTGTCTGATATTAGTTTTACCACCCCAACTGTCATTAGTTACTATTTGTATGAGATACCTTTTCCTGTCATTTCACTTTCAACCTATTTGTGTCTTTGAATCTAATGTCTCTTGTAGACAGTATATAACTATATTTTTTCAACCCATTCTGCCTTTTAATTAGAAAGTTTAACCTATCTAAATTTAAAGTAGTAACCGATGAGGAAGAACCTACTTCTGCCATTTCGCTGTTTGCTTTCTGTTTGTTGTATGTTTTTATTTCTCTGTTTCTCCATTACTGCCTTTCTGTAATTGAGTTGTCCTACTGTACCATTTTGCTTCCCTTCTTATTTCTTTTTCTGTGTATTTTAAAGTTTTTCTCTTAGTGGTTATACTTCAGATTATAATTAACATCTAAATTCATAAAATCAAGTTTGAATTAATACTAATATAGTTTCAATAGTGTACAAAGAATGATACTCCTTTATTTTTATTTTATTTTATTTTATTTTAAGATGGGGTCTTACTCCGTAACTCAGGCTGTGGTGCAGTGATGTAATCATAGCTCACTGTAACCTTAAACTCGGGCTCAAGCAATCCTCCCACCTCAGCCTTCTGAGTAGCTGGTACTACAGTCACAGAGCACCACACCTGGCTAAATTTTTTCTTTTTAATTTTTAGTAGATATGAGGCCTTGCTCTTTTGCCCTTGCTGGTCTCAAACTCCTGGCCTCAAGTGATCCTCCTGCCTCAGCCTCCCAAAGTGGTGCAATTATAGGCATGAGGCACTGTCTGGCTAAAGATGATACTTCTTTAGAGCTTCATCTCCCTCTTTACTTTGTTATTGTTCCAAATTACATCTTTGTACATTATATAGTCATTAACATGGATTATTGTTTTATGCATTTGTCTTTTAAATAAAATGAGAAAGAGGGATTACAAATGAAAAATGCAGTGATACTATGTTTAAATTTACTTATGTATTTATATATGTACTGTGATCTTTTTTTTTTTTTTTTTTTGAGACAGAGTCTCGCTCTGTTCCCCAGGCTAGAATGCAGTGGTGCAGTCTTGGCTCACTGCAAGCTCCACCTCCCAGGTTCATGCCATTCTCCTACCTTAGCCTCCCGAGTAGCTGGGACTACAGGCACCTGCCACCATGCCCAGCTAATTTTTTTGGATTTTTACTAGAGACAGGGTTTCACCGTGTTAGCCAGGATGGTCTTGATCTCCTGACCTCGTGATCCGCCCGCCTCGGCCTCTCAAAGTGCTGGGATTACAGGCGTGAGCCATCACGCCCGGCCTCTTTTTTGAAAATTAAAAACCATTTGGATTTTATTTTTTTAAAAAACAAATTAAGTTTACACATAGCTGAATAGAGCATTTCAAAATCTAATGTTTTTTTTTGATGGATGAAATGCAGACTGCAAACATTCAAACATTCTTGTTATTCTGATACCATGATCTATGTGAAAAAATGTGCTACATTCATTTTTTAAACTGAGGCTAAGCATTTAAAGAGTTGAATTCACAATTAGTCTATGTCTTATCAGAGGGAAGTTATTTGCACTGTTCTGTGATATTTGTGAAGATTTATTTATTGCTTTAATAGCAATATTTCTAAGACTATCTCATACTGTGTTTCTGTCTCATACTTTAATGTGGAACAATGATATTCTGAACACCGAACTCATACATGATTTATAACACTGCTGTGAGTCAAACAAAAAGATCACCTTTATTTAGTTTTAAGATTTAGATTTTAGATTTAGATTAAACATACATGTACTTTATCATATGTCATACATGTCAATGCTCTTCATCTTTCATGGGAGAGAGTTGATGTGTATAATGCCTACCTAATATAGAAGGGCCTTTCATAGGTTGGAGGTAGCAACAATTGACCACATGCTTTTACAAAAACAGTTGGAATAAAGAAATAAGAGTAATTTGAATTGAATTACATTAATATTTTTTCATGTAATCTCAAATACTGTCATTATAAAAAAGTGTACATTGATGGAGAGGTATAATCATATTCAATGTCTTTACTTCTTTCAAACATATAATTACCTAATTATTTTGAGTTTAGATTATTCTCTGTAATAACCACTCTGATTTAGAGTAATGTCTCAAAGTGTTATTACTTTAGTTCTTTCTAGGGTGATTCTTCTGATTTTAATTTAGACTTTAATTTTTTATTAAATATGTTCCTACATTTATTGAGCCTGTAGTTTCTTCCTAGCATAAACTCTGATGTTTTCTAGGGTATATATTTTGGATAAAGGTCTTTTTCACATTTATTACATTTATATGGGTTCTCTGCTATGGGAACTCTCTGTCAAGTAAGATTTGTGCAACAGCTAAAGGCTTTGATAACTACTGTATATTTGTAAAAATGTTTTTTAACATAAATAATGTGGTGTTTTCTACGGTATATATCTTGAGTAAATTTTTTTTCAAAATCATTACATGTATTAGATTTCTATCCAGTATTGATTTTCTAACGTTGAGTAGGGTGTGAGCACCAGTTTTGGGCATTGGCACATTCTTTATACTTGTGGGGTTTTTATCTGGGGTGAATTATCTGATACTAAGTAAGGTTTGAGCACCTGTTAAAGGCCTTGACACATTCTTTGCATTTGAAAGGTTTCACTCCAGTATGGAGTCTCTAATGTTGAGTAAGTTATGAACCCCAGTTTAAAGCTTTGCCACATTCTCTACATTTAAAAAGTCTCTCTCCAGTATGAATTCTCTGATGTTGTGTAAAGTGTGCGTATTGGTTAAAGGCTTTGTGTGTTCTTTACATTTGAAGGGTTTCTCTCCAGTATGGATTTTTTGATGTTGTCTAAGATGTGAGTCCCAGGTAAAAGTTTTGCCACATTCTTTATATTTCAATGATTTCTCTCCAGTGTCAGTTAGCTTATGTCTATTTAGATGTGATGATTGCCTAAAGATTATTATACATTTACTACATCTTTGTGAGTTCTCTCCAATGTTAATTATTTGATGTTGAGAAAGTTTTAAGAACTGGCTAGAAGTTTTATTACCATATTCATTACAGTTGTCAGGCCTTTCTGGAATATGGATACTCTGATAAAAAATAAATTTTGAGGATCAATAAAATACTTTCTGACATTCATTACATTTATAATCATTTTCTAGAAAATAAGTACTCTGTTGCTTACTAATTTTTGAGTCATGGTTAAAGTTTTTCTGATTTTCATTACAGAAGATGGACTTCAAAAACTGATGTTGATATTTACTTACAGAAACACATGCTTCTGTAGAAGTAGCCAACATAAACTGAGCCTTCTTCTGTAATATTCTGTTTTTTATCTCCTTTCACAGTTAAAATTTTGTTATGAGTAGTTGTCTAATATTGGCTGTGTACATTGTGACGTTCCTTTTGCCCTCCACCTTCACCCACACTTCCACAGTTTTTCCATAAGTGTTAATTTTTAAGGCCACAGCACCCGTATCTTCCCAGTGTTGCTTTTTTAGAATGAATCTTCTATGCCTTGCTCGGGTGAAAGTCCTTGGTTGTAGTAAGAATACATAGCCGGCCACGTGCAGTGGTGCACACCTGTAATCCCAGCACTTTGGGAGGCTGAGGCGGGTGGATCACCTGAGGTCAGGAGTTTGTGACCAACCTGACTAACATGATGAAACCCTATCTCTACTAAATACAAACAAATTTGCTGGGTGTGGTGGCACATGCCTGTAATCCAAGCTACTTGGGAGGCTGAGACAGGAGAATTGCTTGTACCTGGGAGGCAAAGGTTGCAGTGAGCTGAGATCATGCCATTGCACCCTAGCTTGGGCAACAAGAGTGAAACTCTGTCTCAAAAAAAAAAAAAAAAAAAAAGTACACAGCCAGGAAGGCCAGGTTTCTGTTGTTCTCTAACATCATATCCGTATACAAATTCCCTGGGCAGAGGCTAGGCATTTGCACTCTCTGGAGAGAATTCTACAGTCACATCTCTGAATATTGAGTCCCATGTCTCAGAATCAGGGATGTCCTGGAGTCTTAGCTATATATCTTCCGATCCCAGCAGGTCACAGAACAATGGAGGCTGTGGCAGAATCACCTAGGCCTCCCAGAACAGAGGACACATGGCATGAAGACCTAACCCCAAGCTCTGGCTGGAGCAAGAGGTGTGATCTTTTTAAAAATATGGCTTAAGTTATGGTATAGTGTCCTTTCATCCTGACGGCCTCTCTATTAACATTCCCTGTAGTACATGTCTACTAGTGAAAGACTTTCTCAGTTTTTATTTATCTGGGAATATCTTAAT
Source organism: Theropithecus gelada (assembly GCF_003255815.1). NCBI lineage: Eukaryota > Metazoa > Chordata > Mammalia > Primates > Cercopithecidae > Theropithecus > Theropithecus gelada. The sequence continues at coordinate 54,060,126 of NC_037677.1, forward strand.
TTTTTCTTAATTTTGGAGCAATAGTTTTGCCAGATACAGAATTCATACTTGACTGTTTTTCCCCCACTGGACTTTAAATATTTTATCTTACTGCCTTCTAGCCTGCATGATTTCTGAAGAAAATTTGGCTGTTAATACTTTTGACTGTAATTGTCCTGTTCTTTGACTGTTACTACTGTTATATGTGATCAGATGCTTCTTTCTTTCTGCTTTCGAGATTTTCTCTTTTCTTTGGCTTTCAGCAATTTTATTATAGTGTGTCTTGATGTGTCTTAAAATTCATCCTTCTTAGAGTTTGTTGATATTCTTGTATGTAGAGATTTGTGTCTTTCATCAAATTTGGGAAGCTTTTGGCTATTCTTTCTTCAAAAATTCTTTCTGTCCTTTTCTTCCTCTCCTATCCCTCTTGGAATCTCATTATGCATATGTTGGTATAGTTGGTATTGTCCTACTGGCTCTGCATATCTTTTTCACTTTTTTTGTTTTTACTCCTCAGATGAAATAATCTTAATTTGCCTATCTTCAGATAATACTGATACTTTCTTCTGTCTGACCAAATCTGTTGGTGAACACCTCTAGTGAAATTGCCTTTCTGTTATACTTTTTATCTCCAAAATTTCTATTTGGTTCTTTTTGAAAAATAATTTTTAATCACTTTATTGATATTTGCTGTTTGATGAGACATTGTTCTCCTGATTTCCGTGAGTTCTTTTTCTACGAGTTCTTTTAGCCTTTTAGCATATTTAAGATAGTTCATTTAAAGTATTTTTCTTTTTCTTTCTTTCTTTCTTTCTTTTTTTTTTTTTTGTGAGACAGGCCCTCCCTCAGTCACCCAGGCTGGAATGCAGTGGTGCCATCTCGACTTACCACAACTCTGCCTCCTGGGCTGAAGTGATGCTCCTGCCTCAGCCTCCTAAGTAGCTGGGACTACAAGCGTGAGCCACCATGCCTGGCTAATTAGGTCTTTTTCTGGTATGTCCAATGCCTAGGCTTTCTCAGGGAGGCTTCTACTAGTTTATTTTTTCCCCGTGAATGGCCAAACTTTCTTCTTCTTTTTTTTTGTTTTTGCATGTCTCATAACTTTTTGTTGTTAACTGGACATTTTGAACATTATAATGTAGTGACACTGGAAATCAGATTCCTCCCACCCCAGTATTGCTGTTGCTTATTGTGGGTTATTGTTATTTGTTTTATTATTAGTTTTCTGAACTATTTTTATGAAGTCCATATGTTATATGTGGTCAATGAAATCTATGTTCCATTAGCTTAGTGGTCAGCTAGTGTTGGAGTTTCATTAAATGACTTAGGCCAATAAAAGAAAAAACAAGAAAAAGAAAGGACCACCATATCTTCCTAGTCTTTGCAGATTGCCTCTGAGTTAGGTTACTCTTTGATGCTTGACTGGGCCATTTACAATTCTGCCTTAGCCTTGTGAAAGGAAAATAAATCTTGGGGCCCCCAAATCACTAAGCTAAATGGGAAAGTCAAGCTGGGAACTGCTTAGGGCAAATCTGCCTCCCATTGTGTTCAAAGTCACCCCTCTGCTCACCGAAATAAATGCATATCTGATTGCCTCATTTGGAGAAGCTAATCAGAAACTCAAAAGAATGCAACAATTTGTCCCTTATCTACCTATGCCCTGGAAGCCCCCTCACCGCTTTGAGTTGTCCCACCTTTCCTGACTGAACCAATGTACATCCTACACATATGGATTGATGTCTCATGTCTCCCTAAAATGTAGAAAACCAAGCTGTGCCCCTACCATCTTGGACACATGTCATCAAGATCTCTTGAGGCTGTATCATGGGCACACGTCCTCAGCCTTGGGAAATTAACTTTCTAAATTAACTGAGACCTGTCTCAGATTTTCAGCGTTCACAGCCTTCACTTCCTATTTGCATAAAACCTGAAAACTCACCAGAAGTGAGAGCTTAAGGTCTTCTCAGGCCTTTTCAGAGCATGTGTCCAACCCTGGGCGTCTGCCTCTTCTCCTTGATCCCCCAGTATAGGTGGTAGCTTTTAAAATCCCTTATTCCCCCAGGCATCTCCTTTCCCAAGCCCTTCTTCCCTAGGTTTGGTCTGTTTATTGATTGTCCTGAGTGTCATTCATTGCCCTAGTCTGCTGCAGCCAACACTTTTGCCTTCAAATGCTTTCAGCAGGCCACTACTTGGGAAGTTGCTCCAGTCCCAGGAATGCTCTGAGTTGGGCAAAACAAAGGCAAGCCCTTGCACCAGTCCTTCAGGGAGCTACCAGACAGGCCGCTTGAAACCTACAACCACAGTTCTTTGAGAGTAAGGTTCATGTTTCTCCTTGTGGCATTAGCAATCTGAACTCCGGGTATGGGTTGCCATCTTCACAGTCATGTTGATCTGGAGAGTGGGATGTGGTAGGCAGGCAATTTAAATGCCATAGCACTCTCTTAAGGCAATTTAGCAGCTTATTTCTTTATTGAGCTTTTTGTAAGTAAGTTCTTGACTGGATTCCAGAGTTCTACAAAAGTTGATTTAGATAATTTTGCTTTATTCATGGATTTTGTGGAGAAATGGAGTCCTGGAATTCTCCACCATTTTCAGTGACATCACTTCTTTCTTTACCTTTTTGTATCCTTCGTTGCATCTTTATATATTCCTAAAGTTTTAAAAATTGTTTTTATCTTTATTGGTAGGTTATTACATTGCATATTATTATTTGTCTTGTTTAAAAGCTGATTATTATATAGCTACAGGTCGTCCCTGTCTTTGTATGTGATACTGTGCTTCATGTTTTGCCTGATGAAGGATATTCTGGAATGGAAGTATTTTGGGGAGATTGATTTGGCCTTCACTATGTAAATATTGTTTGCATGCTTTAATTCAGGGTGAGTTAGCCTAAGGGATGCTCTTCTTTTTTTCTTTCTTTCTTTTTTTTTTTTTTTTTTTGAGATGGAGTCTCACTCTGTTGCCCAGGCTGGAGTGCAGTGGTGCGATCTCGGCTTACCGCAACCTCCGCCTCCTTGGTTCAAGTGGTTCTCCTGCCTCAGCCTCCCGAGTAGTGGGGATTACAGGTGCCCGCCACCATGCCTAGCTAATTTTTGTATTTTTCGTGGAGACAAGGTTTTACTATGTTGGCCAGGCTGGTCTCGAACTCCTGACCTCAGGTGATCCACCTGCTTTGGCCTCCCAAAATGTTGGGATTACAGGTGTGAGCCACTGTGCCCAGCTGGGATGCTCATCTTTCTAGGTATGAATCAGCAGGTAGTTTTAAAACACCTGGTATGTGCAACATGGTGCCAACCCCTGAAGGGTATGTTGGTGTGGGAAGTTGGCCCCAGCTGATGCCTGTCTCAAATGTGAGATGATAAGGATGGGTACAGAGGTAACTATCTGTCAACACAGAAATGGAGGGGAGAATTCCAACGCACTTTTGAAAGAGAATTAACAGACTATGGAAACTTGGATATGATGATAGACAATCAGGAATTGAAACCACCTCCCAGGATTTCAAGCCTCAAAAGTAGGGGGAAGAAGTGATTCTACTAAGAAAAACAATAGTTTTGAAAAATGACAATGCACAGCTGGATTTGCATTATATTACATGAACATAGCTGGTGAAGTTTTCCTTTCCAGAGCCTCTCTGTCTCCCTGTTTCCTTTCTAAGTCCTGTAATTCCTTTGGGCCCTAGCTTGGGTCCTGCTTTTTCCATCAAGTCTTTCAACATTTCTATCTTCCTTTTCAGAGTAGGAGTTTTATATGGGTGTGTAGGGGTGGAAAGATGTTATACCTTTCCTTACCCATCATAAGGTTCACAGCTGATGCTCTTATAACAAAAGATGGATTAACAAGGGAAAAGCATAACAAATTTATTTTATCAAAGTTCTTTTTGTTATTTTAGTATCTACTCTAAATGCTTTCATGTATTTGCTTCACTTGTCTATGCAAATATATTTTGCACATAAACAAAATTAAGATATTTCTGTAAAATTTGTTTTGTAACCTGTTTTTGCTTTCCTTTTTGTTTTTTTTTTTTTTTTTCAACTTTTAGATTCAGTGGGGACATGTGGAGATGTATTACTAAGATATATTGCAGTGATGTTGAGGTATGGGGTGTGAATCAACCAGGTTTAATCAAAGTTTCATGTGACACAGGAGCCTTCAGAAATGAAGATCCAGAGACCCAGGGAAAACTGTCTACTTTTATGCTTAGGTTTGAAGCATGGATAGTCCTTGTAGGCATGTGATTGGACAATGGGTTTGACCTAATGGTAATAGACCTAGGTGAGGGATTAGGACCCAGCAAGGCCTGCCTGTTCAGATTCTTCTTGGCCTCTCTGTGCAGCATTCCTTCTTGCCAGGTATGAAGCAGGACCCTCTGGACTGAGGGTCTGCAAGGAAGAAGGGAAGAGTGGTCTTTCTACATCTTATGGCTTGCTCTTGGGGAGAGAAGTTTTAGTTTCTGCGACCTACCTTGGGGAGAGGAATTCTGGTTTCTATGACTTGCTTCAGGGAAGAAAGAGGGGTGGGAGACAGGAGGAGGGGAGAGAAGATCAGAGCGACCTTGCTTCTGAAGCCCCTTCAGTCTCCTTCAGTTCAAAGTCCTTGGCATGCCAAGGTGACAGACTTTGCGATGTTGTTTTCTGAGCTCCAACAAGTGCTTATGTGGAATTTTACCCATCGAAGGTCATATATTGTTGAAATTACCAGAATTTCAAAAACGTACAATCTGAATCAATTTCATCTTTCTTTTGTAACTTATTCGTGCTCCAGAGTGGCATCTATAGGAAAAGTTTGTGCTTAAATTAATGAGGCAAAAGAAGTATATCCACTTGAAAATATTTCATTATTTAGCTATTTAAGTCAGAGGAGCTTCTAGCCAAAGTTTAGAAGTCTTTGCACTTAGACAACACCTGGACCCCCCACCTCTGCACCTAGGGTCCTCCCTGTGGCCTCCCCATCAGGCACGGCAGTGCAGAGCTAGCAAAGGGTACCATCTGGCAGGGCCTCTCCACCAGCCCTGCAGCCCTGTGGTGCTGCCTAGGGTCAGGTGCCCTCAAAGCTCCTTCACTAAACTGCTCAGTGGGACTTATAGGCACTGCTTATTGGAAACAGTCTTCCACTGGATGTTTTATATTCAGAGATTCATCAGGGGTAAATCTGACTGAAAGAGATATTTATTTTGAAAGCCAAGTTTCTCCAGAGGTTTGTCAGTGAAGCTTCAGAGTTCAAGGCTGCTGCATGTCAGTGAGATCAACTGTGTGCCTTTCGACACATTGGACTTAAGTAATCAGTCCACTGTGGAGTTTGGGGCTGGGAGTGGGCATTGGGACAATTCAAGCATAAGAGAGATGGGAACAGGCTGTGCGTAAGGGGGACTCAATTTGTGTTTATGATGGTAAATTAGGGCCAGGAAGTCCTTATGGGTTCAACTCTCAAAGTAATTACATCTTTGCTAAGATCTGCCAATTCTTTCTGAAGGGGGTAGATTGAAACTACAATTTTAACTCTTGATTGAATTGCTACTTCTTTTATCAGGTAAAATGCATTGCAAAAGTGAAGTCTTTTGGCTAGTTCTGCACTGCCAAAGCCTTCCATTATTATCTTTTTCAGAAACATGCTGATGAATAAGGACCTTCACTGCAGCATAATAGTGATGTGAAATAACTGGAGAAGTTGAAAATATTTAACCACTGGGGAATGAATGGTTTAATAATTTATGGTACATCCTTATTATGAGATACTATTCAAGTATTAAGAAAATAAGGCCTGCCTGGCATAGTGGCTCACACCTGTAATCCCAGCACTTTGGAAGACTGAGGTGGGCAGATCACAAGGTCAAGAGTTCAAGACCAGCCTGACCAACATGGTGAAACCCTGTCTCTACTAAAAATACAAAAATTAGCTGGGTGTGGTGGCGCACACTTGTAATCCCAGCTACTTAGGAGGCTGAGGCAGGAGAATCACTTGAACCCAGGAGGCAGAGGTTGCAGTGAGCTGAGATCACGCCATTGCACTCCAGCCTGGGTGACAGAGTGAGACTTCATCTCAAAAAAAAAAAAAAAACAAAATCTATCTGTATTTAGAGATGTGAACAGAGGGCCATGATATATTGTGGGGGGAAAGGAGCAAGATGCAAAATTATATATGTATATGTATGTATACACCTATATATACATATGTATACATACCATAATCTATTTTTGTTCAGAAGAAAATCATATATGTGTAAATGGACTGCTTAATAATATTAGCTAATATTTATTAAATTTGTATTGTGTGCTAACACTATGTCCAATACTTATCATACCTAAATGACCTCATTTAGTTCTCAAAATAACACTATGAGGTAGGTAATTATTTAACCTGCTTTACAGCAGAAGAAACAGATTGGAGAGGTCAGGAGGCCTTTTCCAGGCTGCATGGGAGGTTACACGCAAAAGTTGGACTCTGGTCCAGAAGCCTGCACTTCCATCCACCATGCTGTGTGCACTGCTTATTAACATTTACTTGCTAGAATATAAGGCATCCTAGTATTTAGTTGGGGTCTTAAATGAAACTCATACTTGAGATGGGTTTTTAACGAGGTGCCTCTCAGATCCCTCCCTCACACCCCGAATTGGCATCCAGGCTGCCAAAGCCCCCTGCGCGCATATCTGTGTACAGGTCATCTCCCCACCCTGACGCCTTCCACCCCATGGTGCTGTTACTTATGGAATTCAGAAGGCAGCTACTGCTTTGTTTTCTGTCTTCCCGATAGCTCTAGGAACCTTGAAGAGTACCTACCTGCTACTTACACATCATCTTGTTCTTAAATCAAATGTGGAGCATAATTGTTATCATACAATTTTAACTGCTAGGGTCACCTAGTTCTACAGTTCAAATTAAACATTAGCTCATATTGCCTCTAGGTTTAAAACTAATGTACCCAGAAGAAATTTACTAAGGGCCAGCAATGTTGAAATAGCTTAAGTGCAAACAGAGGGGTCCTGTGTGCTGGCAATGACAAGGCGATGTTGTCTAAAGTCCCTGTTTGATTCCTCATTTGTCCATCCCTTCCCAGTGGACTTTTCCTCTCTGAACTTTCAAGTCTTGTGCCTAAGCACTTCAGTTCACTCCTTGTTAAATGCCGTTGATTGGCTATGCGTATGTAACATCCCTTGCTTCATTCCAGAAGAGGTCACTTCAGTACCGTTTTAATTCTCTGAAGGGATGATGTTTGACTGGTCATCAGTTAGCAGAACTCAAGCTTTGGAGCACCAGAATGTGTGCCAGAAAAATTTTTTTGAAATGCTTGTATAATGAACTCAGAGAGGGGTTTGGTCACCAGAATTGTTAGGTGGGGCTATTGCCTCCTAACTTTTGCTTCCCACAGTCCAAGCTTTGATGCACAAGGTTATGGTTGATTACTTTTTATTGCATTCTAGTGGGAACTGGTTTCTCCACCCATCCTCATTCTCTGTGGTCTCAATTCCCTATTGTTCCTTGGGTCTGAGGATGCAGCTGGATCTGAGAGTGTGAGACACTGTCATTTAGTACATGAACTAAAGATATAATCCTGTTTACTACTTTTTTTGGTCAAAGCAAAAATAATGCAAGAGTTATGTGAACACGATGTTTATTACATGTATAGAACTGAATATGTAGATGTTTATCATCTGGAAGCTTTGGGAAACTGGACTTTGATAATTTCCATGTAATGAATCCATTTCTCAAAAGCATTTTTTTCTAAAACACACACACACACACACACACACACAGACACACACACACACACACACACACACACATTGTCCTCTGTAACCTCCCCAGATAGATACTTTTTAAAGATCTTGCTTGTTAAAATGCCTGCCAGCCTTTTAGAGAAGTTGACAGTTTAGGTGGTTTCTGTTAGCAGAAACACGTGGACTCAAAGCTTTTCCTCTAAAATGAATCTGTTGTGTAACACCACAGCTGGCTCAGAATACAGGTGCATGCTCCTGCTCTCCCTGAGAAGGTAGAAGGGGAAGAGACCAATCCAGATGAGATGCAGGGGAGGAGGGGACACCCAACAGCAAAGGCACTGTTGCAATCTTAGCCTAAACCATATCTCTGAGACAGAGTTTCTTATTGCCTGCTTGTATCTCTGGGTGACCACAGACCCCCTGCTCTCCAAGGTGAGTTGTGAACTCTGGAGCACTACCGAGATTGGCTGAGAGCTGAAGGAGAGTCCCAAAGGAGCTTCAATTCTGCAGAACTATACAGCCTTCTTTACCTTACCTTGACCAGGTGCTTAGAGTTTGGAAAGTCAGGGGTAAGAATTGAAATTCCTCCAGGTAAGAAGACCCCCCCTCTTAGGAAATGGACTCCTCCAATTTTCTCACATGATTATTCAGGCACTTTCGCTTTTCCATATATAGGAGTCGCTCAGGAGCAAGCTGTGGCAAGCTGGAGGGTGGGACACATCCTGAGTTCCATTCGCTCCCTCCCTTCTCAGCAGTCCTCGCCTGTTCTCACGTGCTCACAGGCAGTTAGGCAGAAGTGATCCCCGTGGCTCTGCCAAAGACAAGCCTGTTGAGTTGAAAGAAGAAGAAGAAGAAGAAGAGGAGGAAGAAGAAGAAAAAAACTCAGGCAAAGTCACAGCCTTAAAATTGTTCCCTGGAAGAAGCGTGAGTGGAGAAGTGTGAGAAGATGAATGGACCAGTGGATGGCTTGTGTGACCACTCTCTAAGTGAAGAAGGAGCCTTCATGTTCACGTCGGAGTCTGTGGGAGAGGGACACCCAGGTAAGTAGGCTGTCCTGGAATGACTGGAAAACTATCATTCCAAGCCTATACTGAGGGAGTCGCTTACAAATGGTTTTAATTGACACATAATAATTGTGCATATTTATGGGGTACAGTGTGTTGTTTTGATCCATGAATATAACATGTAATGATGAAATTAGGGTAATGGGCATGCCCATTGCCGCAGACATTGACTACTTCTTTGTGGTGAAAACATTCAAAATTCCCTCTTCTAGCCCTTCAGTCACCCTACTGCACAATGGAATGTCAGAGCTCATTCCTCCTATCTGACTGTAACTTCGTACCTGTAGGAGTCACTTTTCCTAGAACTCTTCAGAGCAATGTGTGTGAGTTACCAGAAGGGATCTCTAGAGAAACAGCATGGAGTAGTTTCATAAAACAGTCCCTCCTGATGAAGCCGTACTGTGGCCCACCACCAGCATGCCAGCACGGTGGGGCCAAGACAGGGAGTAGCAGCTGGCTGGCTAAGAGTATGGCACATGCAAAATGTATGATCAGGTCTTAACTTTTTATATTTTTTTTTTTTGAGCAAAGCTTTAATCTGTTATCAATGGCCAATTTAAGTCAACAGAGAATGTTCCTGAAACAAGACCATGGGTGACTAAGTTTTGCATGTAAAACATGTGCAACTTAGGCATGAAAGCCTGCACCCTGGTCGCTGCAGGGGTAGACCTCTAGGTGCTGGCGACTGAGTGACATTCTCTAAGAGCAGGATAGAAGACCTTCTAAACAGGAAGAAAATTTAGGCATTCGTTTTGGTGCCTGAAAAGTAGGTGGACTGTGATGTGGGGAAGTGAGAGAAGTTTCCTTGATGACGGTGAGAACTAGGACCAGAACATTCAGAGCCTCAAGTGTAGGACAGTGGCTCTCAAACTTCAGGGTGCTTCAGAATCCCCCAGAGGGCTTGTTAAGACACAGAGGGCTGCGCCCCACCCTCCAGAGTTTCCGATTCAGTAGGTCTTGGGAGAGGCTCCAGAATTTGCATTTTTGACAAGTTCCCAGGAGATGCTGATGCTCTGGGGTGAGAACCACACTGAGAACCACTGCTCTTGGAGACCCCTGGGGGATAGATGTGCAGACTTCTGTATTTAAGTACCTCTTCAAAATTCATTTGAGTGTTTGCTAACTTATTACGAAGTCTGCCCTTTTCTATCTTCCTTGCTCTTGTTCTTCCTCAAAGATATTTATCTTTCCTACCTTGTAACTTGGCTTTGGACACCTCAGTGCACTACTCCTTCCATATACTTTAGCCAGTAGTTTTTGATGGGTGGTAGTTTTGCCCCACACCCCCCAAGAGCATTTTGTACTGTCTGGAGACATTTGTGGTTGTCACAACTATAGGAGGTGGGGTAAAGTGCTATTTGCATCTGTTGCATCAGGCACACTGCTAAGCATCCTGCAGTGCACAGGACAGCCTCTCAACAAAGAATTATCTGGCCCAAAATGTTAATAGTGCAGCTGTTGAAAAACCTTGAATTGAATTGAGTTTTTTATGTGACTTAGCTCAGTTCAATGTAAATAGCCTCTTTCATTGTGCATAACTGTATAAAGTATCTAGGTGTACCGTATTTTCAATCTCAGATACATTCTGATCAGCTCCATGGCTGTGAACCTCATGTATAGCTTAGGAGAAAGATTCACTCCATGCGGAGGAAGTGGGTTTTTTGGCATGCAGTGGCCAGTGGTCCCAAGGATGGCCCATTGTGTGCAGCAGCCGTGTGCTCAGAGGACTGAGAATGAACATGCCAGCCAATCAGTTGATTGTTTTGTATACTTAATGACAGCCAATCAGTTTGTCTGACTGTCCCTTGTACTTGCCATTATAATTGTCCCGATAAGTTTCCATAAAGGCTAGGTGACTTTGTGCTTGTCATTCCATTGCTGAATTCCTCTCTGCTAGAAAGATAAAGTTTTTCTTTTCCGGTTTTCGAAAAAAAAAAAACAAAAAAAAAAACCCAGCTATTGGCTATCTTAAGTCTACTAAGTGATATTGATAAAAACTTTGAAAGGCAAAACCAAAAACAACAATTCAGAAGCAACCTCCTTGGCTGTTGTCTTGGTGTGTGGTGCTATCTGGAAGTCCCTGCTGGACTCCAGCTTTGTTCCTCTTCATGTTGGATTTCCCTAGGCAGAGTGGGAGCCTGTGAGCTGTGTCTTTGCACAGGCAGAGACATCCACAATCAATGATCAGTCAACAAGCTTCTAGGAACCCTGATGGGTAGGCCTAAGGTGGCTAGCATGTATTTATTTTAGGATATTTTATCAGCGGGAGGCCTTCAGTGATAGAGGTGTGCAGAGGCGATGCGCTCAGACAAACCTAAAGGTGCTACCAGGGTCTGCCACTGGCAGGAGGCTAGATTTAAAAAAAAGAAAGAAAGAAAGAAACAAAACACAACCTCAAACGTATGTTTAGCAGTAGTTTCTAAAGGAAAGATTAGGGAGTTAGTGAATATCTTTAATTACAGAATGTAACATCTGCTTTTGAGAGCCAAATTGCTTGATTCTGGATCTGCATTCTTAACAAAAACATATTACTCTATTAAGAGGAGACTGTGGGTATTTTTAACACTGAATGAGCTAGAATATATGTAAGTAGATATCACTTTTATTTCTTAATTTGTAGATATTGACAGTTTGCATAACCCCAAAGCAAGAGTGGATTTTCCTACAAGCACCATTTAGTGCTTTACATTCTAGACCTTGCAGAGTCTTTAAGGCAAATAGTGGAGGAATAAAATCAAATTCCAGCTCATATTGAACCCTTGTCAGTCCCACCTTAATTGAAGAGGTCAAACTCAGTTCTAAGGACACCTGGCTTTCAGGAGGCTGAGTGACCATGTGGGAGGATCTGAGAGCTGCTTATGGAAGTATTCTGCAAACAGCAATGATGTATAGGGGATATCTTGTAGAATTCTTATGGGTAGAGTCATGTACTTGGGTGTGGTGTTTTATATACGGTGCATTGCATCTTGTGGAACCTGCCATGCAATGCAACTGTTTGAGCCGTCTGACTTTACCTCTTGGCAAAGAGGTAAAATTGACTTCTTAACTATTTTTAAGTTCATTTCCAGGACTTTTCTAGATGTTAGAAGTAAAGGGAACATGATGAGGAATGAGAGACTTTTTATTTAGAAGAACGTGTATGTGTTTGTATATGTGTGAGTTGCTTGAGACTCCTAGAAGAGCTGATTTTGACTGGGTGCAGTGGCTAACACCTGTAATCCCAGCACTTTCAGAGGCTGAGGCAGGGGGATCACTTGAGGCCAGGAGTTCAAGACCAGCCTGGCCAACGTGGTGAAATGCCATCTCTACTGAAAATGCAAAACAAATTAGCCAGACATGGTAGTGCATGCCTGTAATCCTAGCTACTTGGGAGGCTGAGGTGGGAGGATTGCTTGGAACCCGGGAGGTGGAGAGTGCAGTGAACCGAGATCGCACCACTGCACTCCAGCCTGGGTGATAGACCGAGACTCCATTTCAAAAAAAACAAATGTTGTTTCTTTTTTAGGGCATTCTGTGACTTTATATAATACATGTCATCCAAAATTAGGCAGGAATGGAAAGAAGTAAAAATTTCAAAGTGTTTCTAATTTCTTATACTTTAAAAAAGTGTTTTCCCTCTGGTAGATAAGTTGATATGTAAACTGAAAAGATATCTAATTATTTTAACATTTCAATTTGTTATCCCTAATATTTTTGTGATTCTGACCCATATTTGCTCTTGCCCAGATAAGATCTGTGACCAGATCAGTGACGCAGTGCTGGATGCCCACCTCAAGCAAGACCCCAATGCCAAGGTGGCCTGTGGTAAGAAACACCCGATCCCTTCCTGCTGGAGACCTAAGTGGCTAGACTGAGAAGTTAATCATGGGCATAAGACAAATGAGCCATACTCCTCAGTTCCAAAACCCATGTCCTCTGCTCTGCAGTAGATTTCTCAATTATGAGACCTCACCTGTGTAATAACAGGGAGGAAAAACATTTCTAACCATGAAACAAATAGATAATTATTTTTAGCAAGAATCTGATGTTAGATGTCATAGCAACCATAAATAGCAGAGGGTTGGACCAGCACATGGCCTTTCTGATGCTTGATCTCATTGGGAACAAGGAGGTCTTTCAAAGTTCTTAGGTAGCTGCCTAGATAGTTGTAAGCTGCGCCCTCATTCTAGGAGCCTCTGTTGGCTGCACAGATACCTGGCTTCTCTTGTTTTCTTTCCTAGTTTGTGGTATGATATAGGTTTTAAAATAATTAGTGTCCCCCATTTAATAGCAACTGGAAGGCAGCATCTTCATCAATTGTTTTTCAATAAATCAATGGCTTTCCTAAGAGACATTAATGTTAAACTAAAGTACTGAAGCCCTGGCTCCCATCTGCATAATTTATTGTGTCTGAAGACTCATGTAGGCTGAAGATCTTCATCTTTATTTGTGGGATAAGTTGTTTGGTGAGAAAACTTGCCTGGCTTGAAGCCCATGGCACAGTGGCAGAGTCAGGGACTCTGGAGCCTGGAGGGCCCCCAGGGTGATGAGGTCCAGGCTGTTCATTTTAGAGACAGGATCACGGCGCCCTCTGCATCAGGGCCTGGCCAAGGCCATGGGGTAGAGTTCCCCAGTGTGAAGACTAGAGTCCTGCTCTCCTTACTGTCATTGTCATGTCCTGTCCACTGCACGGACCCATCCTTCTCTCTCTGGTTGCATCCTCGCCCCTGTATTGAATACTACAGGGATTCATCCCCCTCTGAGGATAGATTCTACCCTTATATTTTTGTAAATATCTGGAGAGAAGGTTGGCCTGCTTTGATTTTTTGGTCTGGATCCCACTCCCTAAAGCCTGCAGTGGAGGTTTAGCAGTGTCGGGGATGGGGGGTCGCATGTGTGGACTACGTTCTTTATGACAGCTACATACAACCATCATCTCCCTTTAATCCACACAGCAATCTTATAAATAGCTTTATTAAATAGATGAGGGAACAGAGACTTAGAGGGGTTAAATAAGTTGTCCAGGATCACCACTTACAACTGACTCTTTCCAAGACAGCACTGAAAGATGCTCAGTGCTTGGTGCTAGGATTTTTTCTTTTTATTGACATTTCTATTTTCCTTCTGGAATCCATTCCTCATAAGGCCCCTTGTGTGTCTTCTTTGTCCACGCTGTGAGAGGTCTGGGAATATGAGCTTCCCTTTGCTGGCACTTGGCTGCTAACTCTCCGCACTCCCTTTCAGAGACGGTGTGCAAGACCGGCATGGTGCTGCTGTGTGGCGAGATCACTTCAATGGCCATGGTGGATTACCAGCGAGTGGTGAGGGACACCATCAAGCACATCGGCTATGATGACTCAGCCAAGGGTGAGGGCAGGCCTCCGGGTCCGAAATCCCTGTTACTCTCTGCTAGTAGAGACCCCGATGCTGAGTCAAACCCGCGCCTTTCAGCCTGATGGGAGTATCAACACTACCAGGAGGAAAACACTCTTACACTCGTCTGTCAGGTTTCAGAGGTCAAAGGCTCTGGCATAAGGATGGCCAACAGGTGACTATGCCCAGCAGGCCCAGCACATGCCCATCTGTTGTTGACTGGGCTTGTTTTGGTCCTGCCTTCTTGGCACTGGCAAAGGCTTTGGAGAGAAAGATGCACTGAATAAAGGGGGCTGCCCTTCTTTGGAGACATGCTCCCTGCCAGGCACTGGTGATAGTCTCTTGTGTTTTCCTAATCATTTATGTACTTATGCAGATGAGGAAATGGAGGGCTAGAGGAGTAAACAGTCTGTGTGAGATCACAGGGTAAGCAGCCACTAGGCTCCGGACTCCTGTGCTTCCACTAAACATACTTCTAATCATAGACATGGAGCAAGATGACTCAGTCCAGAACTGGTGCTGACAGCAGACGAGGCTGGTCCAGGTTAGCACCTGTGCCACGTAGTATAGGGCCACCACCCAGGGAAGGGGCACAGGCCCTAGCAGAGCCTTGAAGCAGATTCCAACATCTGAGGCTGGGCAGGCCAGGCAGCGGTACAGCCTGGAGGGCAGCAAAGGACCCAGAGAGCGAGCGCCAGGTGCAGAGGGCCTGTGTGCGATCACATTCTGCAGGAGTTTCAGGGACCCTTTGTCCACGCTGGCTTCCTGGGCAGGGCTCTGGTCCCAATTGTTAGAGTCTCCACATTGGTCTCTGGCATTAGATATTCAGGCAATTCCAATTTTTAAAGAAAACTCCATTTTGGCTCTCTGTTGGCTCGCTCCCTAATTCTCTGAAATCACTGTGAGAGATGTGGTGACCTCACACCAGGGTAAAAAGACCCACCAGGTCAACCTGCCTAGATAAACACCTGTAATCAAGAGGCACAGAGAGAAGCATGACTTTAAAGGTGTTCATTTCTGCCTGTGTCACATAATGGTTGCTTAGGGTGATGTGTGGCATCCTGTGGGTCAGGGTATGTAGAGATGCCAGACCCCCGCTTTGTAAGTGAGAGAGCCCACTCATGGTATGAGGGTGCAGACTCACAGAGGTTCAGTCCAGCCACGGCCTGGCGCAGCCTAAAGCACTCATGAGCAATTACTGTTGGTTGAATAGATGACAGTGATTTTGAGACTCAGTGGGAAGAGAAGCAGTAAGAGCCAGTTAGTTCTCCTGGTCGGGACATGAGGGTATTCACAGAGGAAACACATTGTCCCAGAGCTGCAGCTTCCTGAGGCGTTACCACACGGAGCCTGTTCTACCAAGAAAAGCCAGTTTGTTTATGTACATTTAGACCTTATTCAAGTGCAAAACTTATTCTGCATTAGGTAGGAGGGAAATTTTCCAGGAGGCAATGTTCCCTAGGAAGGAGAAATGAGCGAGAGCCCAGCCATGGCTGAGTTGGGCTCAGCGGGCTGAGGTTCCCTGTGCCCAAGTTTGTCCATTTACCTGTGCTCGATGGACAGGAACAGCCTTAGGTCATGTGCAGTAACAGCTTTAGCAGGGTCTCAGGCCAGTGGCTCCTCATTGCTCCTGGCTGTGGTGTTGCTGGCCTCATTGTCCTTTCCAAGCCCTGTACCTCTCCTCTTGGTCCCCTAAGTTCTGTTTTTCCAAATTCCTTGGAGCCCTTGCTTGATTTTTGAGCCCTGGGGAGATTCGTTATTTAGACAGACAGTGATTAGGTAAACTGTGAAATGTTCAGTGCAGAACAGGACAGCCTTTGGCAGTTCTTTAAAGACTGTTCATTGATTTGTGCGTTCAAAAACATTCATTAGGAAACAGGAAGGTGTAAAGGGCAAAGGTGACCTGATACTCCTAGGGTATATGATGCAACATGAGGTGCCCAGGGGTAAGTTCCTGGCATCATGTGTGATGAACTGCAGGCAGGTCCGGGGACATGCACTGAGGGTGGACACAGGGTTTGGGCATGTGGGGTGGGAGCTGGAGGAAGAACGTTCTAGGCAGGGACCTAGTGGAGATGGAAAAGTAGATCATGCTGACGGCTAAACCTGAGTTCATGTTGGCTCAAGGAGTCCTGGGAGCAAGGGCTGTGTCAGACTGAAAAGCTTCAGTTTTATTCCTTGGCAGTAGATCCCCACCTGAAGCTTGTACAGAAACAACAGCTTGGATCTGTGCGTTTTCTCTGTAAGTCCTTTCAGGCTGTGTGGGTAGGAGAATAGATGGGAAAGAACATGGCTGTGGGAGTTTGGAAAGTGAGTGTGTCACTATGCTTGACGTGGTGGGGGCATCCATGTGTTCAGCCCCTTATTCTCACAGTCCCTGTGGCTGAGCCCAGCACAGCTGTGAGGAGGTGTGCACAGTCTCAGTGCATAGCAGTTTCCTCATGGGACTCCCAGGGCTGAGCTACTGCTAGTTCAGACTTTCCCAAATCAGTGCCCAGCGTGCCAGGGGTAGCAGGCCTATACCCCGTGCCTCAGCTTTGCAGATGGGAAAGGGCAGGTGGCTTTTCCATTTGCCCCAGACTCTGTGTACCTCTCAGGGTCAGAGGACCCTGGCTTGGGGAGTCTGTCTGTATAGTTCATGTACCCCGTATTTGTTCAGCATGTTTAATAGTTGTGTCAGGCACACAGCTGGGCTTCTGAGTGACAGTGTCAAAAGGGCTCTTGATTTTCTCCTAGTGCAGTGATAGCAAACTG
This sequence comes from Theropithecus gelada, assembly GCF_003255815.1. Classification (NCBI taxonomy): domain Eukaryota; kingdom Metazoa; phylum Chordata; class Mammalia; order Primates; family Cercopithecidae; genus Theropithecus; species Theropithecus gelada. The sequence continues at coordinate 54,076,990 of NC_037677.1, forward strand.
GGTTCTGAGAGGCACCTGGGGGAGAGCCTAAGGGGCAGGGTATGAGTCAGCCACCGTTCTCAGCCAGAGGAGCCTTGGCATCACCTTGTTTTAATCTGCAGGTCTCTGTAGGGTGTGTGTGTGTGTATGTGTGTGTGTGTGTGTGTTAACCAAGTTCTAATTGAGCACAATAAAATACACCATGGAGAATTTTCATTGGCCAAAGAGTTCTACATGAAGGCGCAGGGCCTCTCCCATCCTGGGCCTCAGCTGTGGGCCTAGACAGACCCTGGTTAGTTAGGGACACCCCACCCTGACACCAAATGGCATGTCGGGAACTGAGCCATCCATCGGGAAGCTCATGGCCCCCTCCATCTGACCTGTGCCCCACTTAGGCTCACTTTGCTTCCACCTAGGCTTTGACTTCAAAACTTGCAACGTGCTGGTGGCTTTGGAGCAGCAATCCCCGGATATTGCCCAGTGCGTCCATCTGGACAGAAACGAGGAGGATGTCGGGGCAGGAGATCAGGTAGCTCGCCACTGCACGTGGGAGCTGTGTGTTGAGCTGGCTGGGAAAGTTCATGAGCAGTGAGTTAATCACACTGAGGGGTGGATAACACAGGAATCACTCTCATCCTAGCACAAGAGCCGGGAGTGAGTTGGGTACCTCAGCTTCACGGCCATGCTGTGGATGGCTGTGGTTGCTAACACTGGGTTTGGGCTTGTCTCCCCCTCCTAGAGTGTTGGGGGTCAGGGATGACATCCTTCCCCTGCACGTGCCGGTGGAAAGCTCCATGGAGGAGGCACCCAATCAACGTGGACACACCAGGCAGATTTCGGGCTTGGAGAGAGCCGCGGTCCTCTTGGTCTAGGGTGGGCGCCGCTCAGCCTGCTCTCTCACCACAGGGTTTGATGTTCGGCTACGCCACCGACGAGACAGAGGAGTGCATGCCCCTCACCATCATCCTTGCCCACAAGCTCAACGCCCGGATGGCGGACCTCAGGCGCTCCGGCCTCCTCCCCTGGCTGCGGCCTGACTCTAAGACTCAGGTGAGCAGCTGAATGACCCCGGGAGAGCCGTAGACAGAAGCTTTAACACCCCCAAATCCTTTTGATTCTGTCATTTTTAAGATCAAAATATTCAGTCTAGACACTCAAAGAATGGTCAGTTTTGAAAAGAACTATTTATGTGAAAAATCTTCAGCTAGAGATGCTTCTCACATTCTATTATAAAAAGTTTCAAAAATACAGAAAAATGGAAAGGATAGTTCTGGGTTTTTTTGTTTGTTTGCTCATTAGCAAACGTTGACTAATGAGTCCCCAAATCCTGCCACAAACATACTTCTTAACTGGCTTCCATATTTCCAGGCCTCTTTGTCTGAACAGGCTGTCTGTGGTGTGTCTGTGCTGTGTCTGTGCCGTCTGTCTCATCATGGCCCTTTTTCTTATCTTTGTTTCTCATGAAAAGGCTTTACCTCTGTTGTTTCCAGCTCCAACCCCATGGGCTCTGACCTCTCTTCTCTCTGCAGTGTTGAAATCAACCGGAGGCCTATATTTGAAGGCTGGGGTGATGCAAGTGTTAGCAGAGACACAGGCCTCCTAGCACCTCACTCCTGTATCCCCTCCCTGCTTAACCCCAATGACCCCTCTTGTGATTCCCAAGTTCCCAGCACTTCGTCCTGCACAACCTCTCTCCCTGTGTCCATGCTCATGGACCCCATTCTCACCTTCACATACTCAGCTCCCACATCTCCCGCCTGTGGGTTTCTCTGGTCACCTTCCAAGCAGATGGGCCCTGAGAGCCTGCTGTGTGCAGCACCCTGCCACCTCCTGCCTGCCCTTCCCCAATCCTGTTCAGTGCCATCTCTCTCCACCTACCCATGTCCCCAGTTTGCCCCATCAAGCACTCCTCTCACTCCAGTCCAGCCTTCCCCAGGGCTTCTATCATCCCAGCCAGGCCAGGATCAGTGCCCTACCCTCCCAAAGGTTCTCCCTGCTTGGAAATTCCAGTTAATTCCCTTTAGGCTTCATTTTTAACTTCCTAACATCTGTTCAGTGTGTTCTACAACTTTTGGCTTCCTACAAGGGGACAGGGGAAATCCACTTGTTATTCTGGCATTCAGAACCTTTTATGGTCTTCCAACTTTACCTGCCTCTGCCTGCCCCACCCCATCTTTGCTTCATTGACATCATTTCGCTCATGGTCCCCTTGTTTCTTAGGGCTTTGCTTTACCTGAGCTCCCTCTCTGGTCCTCACCTGTCCTTGAGTGGCCAGCAAAGTTCTACCTCCTCTGGGATGCCATCCCTGGCCACTAGCAGACAGCGCCTTCTCTTGTCCTGCACTTGGAATCTGGCAGCCATGGTGCTGTAGCTCAGCGTGCTGTGTGTGGCTCCATGTACAACTCCAGCTGTACAGAGATGGAGTTCCTTCTTGCGCAAGTGTCAGGCCATGCACAGGGTAGAGGTTGCATACTGGCTGTACTCGGGCAGGGAAGCGTGCTTATGCCCAAAGGAAACCTTTCCTTGGGACTTCCTGTGTTATCCACGTGACCCCCCCAAGGGGGGATGGGAACCATCAGCATTCATTGGGTGTTCTTGGAGGTTGTGGGTTAGGAGAGCTAAAGCATGTAGATTGTGATGGCACCTAAAGAAAGGGGCCCATGATGTCGGCCTGCCTGTCCTGTCCTGGACTAGAATGGTGCTGCAACATAGAAGCAGGGTGAAGATTCACAGAAGGGGAAATCTTAGAACAGGGAGGGGAGGCAGCCAATGGTGCTGTTTTTCTCTTCGTTGTGCAAGAGAGAGGAACAGAGGGACCACCTACTGGACCTGCTGAAGCAGGTTCATTGTGCTTAGATATGAAATAGAGGGTTTCTAGGTTTACGGGTCAGCAAGGAAGGGAGGGTAGGATGGGCTCTTTTAGGGCTTCCCTTCCTTTGAAGAATTGTCTTGAAAATGCCAATACGGATACCGGAGTCAGCCTCACTCCCCTGCCACAGGCAGGACCGCGGACCAGCTTCAGTTGCAGGGGGTGCAGGCTTGCTGTGGGGCTCCAGGAGGCCCCTCGCCTGCTGGCCTCCAAACAGCCTGGCTTGCTCGACTCACTCCCTCCATGAGAGAGGCCCTGGGCCAGGCACGGCTTGTCTAGGTCCCCTGCTCCGCACCCTGTTTGTGAAGCAGTGTCTTTATCCAGCCAGAGTGCTGGCTGTGAGCAGGATGCGTCCTTCCACCTGAACAAATCCCTGCTGCTGATAGTGAGGCCTGGGTGGCAGTGCAGATGGCTATTTTTGTACCTGATCAGAGCTGTGTTTTCCATGGTGTGTTTTTCCCCACATCTTGCTGACGTGATGAGATAAGCGCTGTGCTCAGGGCCCTTTGCTCTGCCACCCTGTTCTGCAGTTCTGCAAGGCCACTGCGTGGAGTCTACCGGGTGGGGGTCGTGTCACCCAGGGGAACAGTGGAGACGGCCTGAGCACCCTCCCCGGCTGTGCGCCTTTTCCTGAGGCTCCATGCAGCAGACCCAGTCCTAGAGTCTGTCACAGACAGTGCCTGTCTTCCTGGGAGTGTCCTACCCCAGATTCCAGCCCCTCTCCCAGGACCCTATGTGTGCACAGCCTGGCATCTGAGGGCTGCTCTCAGCTCACGAGATCTGTGTGCGTCGGGCCATCTCATGCAGATCTCACGTGGCCAGGGCTCTTTCTTCTGCTTCTTCTGGACCTTCCCTGTTGCTCCTTAGACCAGGCAGAACACAGAGTAGGTGTTTGTTACAGATCCAGGGTTTGATGGATACCTGAGTAGCCTTGGGGAGGTAGAGAGCTTGCTGCAGGCACAGTCCCAGGGAGCCACTGTTTGCTGCCCCATGGTTCTGTCCAGGCCCTGGGATGGGAGCAGTCCCATGCCCACTGGCCAGTGTTCCTCCCAGGGTCCTCTGGCAGAGCTGCACCCCTGCAGGCACCACATGTTCCTAAGATCCTCTGAGCCCTGCTCTTGTGGGTCCATGCTGCTTTCAGCAGTATTGGGCCTGTGGCCAGCACAGGGTCTTGAGCAGCAACCAACCTTCTTCTTGGAAGAGCCCTGTCTACCAGCCTGTGCAGCTCCAGGTCAGGTCCCAACTCTTCCAGCTGTGTGATCTTGACCAAGACATTTACATTTTGGATCCTTGGCTTTCTTATCTGCATCACTGGCAGAAGGAGAGATACCTCCTGGGCTATAGAGGGTCAAGAAAGGGCTTTGGCCATGGAGACATTTGCTGGCACCTGGAAACGTCTGAGACAGAAGAGGGGTCATAAGTTGAGAGGAAACTCAAGTCTCCAAGCAGTGCTAATTGTGGTCCCATGTGGGAATAACTGGGCCTTACACCCAGTCCCCCCACAGCACCAGGCAATTTTTTGAATGTAAGAATGTGTCGGATTAACTCCCCCAACACCCTTTGAAGACAGGAGGCCCCACTTGGCTTCTGGGAGCCCTGCCCACCTCCTCCTGGGTGTCTGTGCCTGGCCACCATGTGCCATTCGCTCAGTCTCAGCCTCACAGTGTCTCCCCCACCCTTCTGATGGACAGGTGACAGTTCAGTACATGCAGGACAATGGCGCAGTCATCCCCGTGCGCATCCACACCATCGTCATCTCCGTGCAGCACAACGAAGACGTCACGCTGGAGGAGATGCGCAGGGCCCTGAAGGAGCAGGTCATCAGGGCCGTAGTGCCGGCCAAGTACCTGGACAAAGACACCATCTACCACCTGCAGCCCAGTGGGCGGTTTGTCATTGGAGGTCCCCAGGTGCATCCTTGTCTCTGAACGAAGCCCTGGTTTGTCTTTGTTACTGGGGTTGCTTATGTCTCAGAGCAGGAAAACCGCAAGTTAGCTTGGAGTGGGTCAGCTGGCTCTGACCATGGACTAAATGTAAAGTTGGTGAATTTTAGCCTCTGTACATTTAGTGCGGTCTCTGGGGAGGTCTGCTATGTGTCTGACAGTGTGTGGGAAATTGGGGACATATCCCTAGGATTCCTCCACTTAGCACTGCCGGGCCCTCCCACTCCTGCCATCTCAAGTGACCACGACCTTACCCATGGCCGCTGCACCTCGCCCTGCTCTGGTGCACATTCCCTGCTGCAGCATTTGCACATGGCCAGCTGTTCCCAGGTGGCTGTTTCCAGATCTTCACCACAGGCTGCCTCTGGCTGTTGTGGGCGCCCGGGTGTGGCAGGGTGTTTTAGACAGGGCGCCACTGGCCCCTCTTCTGTATTGCAAGTGTGAGGAGTGGAGGTTGCAGAGCACCGCTGCCAGGCTGCTGCCCACTGCCTGGGCCCTCAGCTTGCGTGCTTTGCCACAGAGCTGAGCCCCATCCTGGGTTCCAGGAGCAAGTGGAATGTAGAAATACAGGGTAGAAGGAGGTAACACTTAATTGTTTTTTCTTGCAGGACTTCTCAAAGCCTAGACATACTAGTGTGAACTGTGGATCTCTAAAAGCGGGGGTAGAGTAGGCAGACTTCCCCAAATCATATAACATAGAACTCCCACCCTTTTAAAGACATGACTATTGACTGATGTTGCCCAGAGCACACTTGGGAAGTGGACAACATGGCATTTGCTAGGTGGCACCAGCCAGGGTTGTATTTTTGACAGTGCAATTCCTGCCTGCAGTTGGGTCTCTGCATTGTGATGGACTCAGTAACAAAGGCATTAGGGAGTGGCTGTGACCCCAGAGAACCCCTGGCCCACCTTCTGCCCTTTCTAATGAAGCTTTGGCAGGTTACCTGATTTCAGTATGTGGGCAGTGACTGAGCTGGGAGTGGGGTCCAGAGTTTTGGGCAAAGGAGTCTTACGAAAATGTCTGTGGGCAGCCCCAGGACATCGTTCCTGAGTTGCAGTTCAGCTGCCATCAGAGTTCTTCAGCCCCCTCTAGCATCTAGGGGCTGGCTCTGCTTCTTATCTTGATTTCTCTCCCTCCGCAGGGGGATGCGGGTGTCACTGGCCGTAAGATTATTGTGGACACCTATGGTGGCTGGGGGGCTCACGGTGGTGGGGCCTTCTCTGGGAAGGACTACACCAAGGTGGACCGCTCAGCTGCATACGCTGCCCGCTGGGTGGCCAAGTCTCTGGTGAAGGCAGGGCTCTGCCGGAGAGTGCTCGTCCAGGTAAGCCCCTCCACCCACCACCGTCCTGTTGCAGCGGAAGACCCCTGCCCAGCTCTGCCCTGAGTAAGGGGATGTTGGCCCGGTGGGAAAGCCGCACGCTTTGCCCAAGGTTGTGATTGTGTGATTGTGTTGGGCACTGTGGCCAGGGCTCTGAAAACCTGGGGGAGGGAAAACTAAAATCTTCAGGGAGAGGGGCACGTAGAATAACTGTCCTCGGTGAAGGTAGCAGGAAAATTGCAGGGGAGCATGCTGGGCAAGAGATGTGTGGTCCCCGCTGGTCCCTTCAGAAGAAGGGCAAAGCTGCTGAGAGGGGCAGGGCCCACACAGAGGCTTCAGTCCCTGACGCTGCGCCTTGCTGGAAGGTTTCCTATGCCATTGGTGTGGCCGAGCCGCTGTCCATTTCCATCTTCACCTACGGAACCTCTCAGAAGACAGAGCAAGAGCTGCTGGATGTGGTGCGTAAGAACTTCGACCTCCGGCCGGGTGTCATTGTCAGGTAAAGTGCCATGCTCCGCTATTACACAGGACCTTGCTCCCTCCTTGCCCAGTTGCTCACCTCACCTGAAAGGGAGGCAGAAAGGAGGATGTTTCTGCCTCTCAGAAGTGGGAGGGTCTGTGAGCTCCTGGTACAGCACACTGCATCCTCAGGGCAGAAAGCCTGGCTGTCAGGTTGAAGGAGGCCGCCCCAGGTTCCTGCTGGCCCAGTCAACACCAACTCCGGTGGGGCCATCTCTGAGCAGCTGAGAGGCAGGCGGGGATCTTAGGAAAATAATTATTAATATAAGGCCAAATGGCTCAGATGGCTGGGAATCGAGTCAGCAAGTCTATTCCCTGTTTCCAGAGCTTGGTGGTGTCAACACTGGCCTGGGCCAGGTAAGTGGAGTGGGAGGAGAAAGGCATCCGAAGGCTGGAGTGAGGTCCTGGTCCGTGAACCTCTGAGCATCCGTGGGGCTATAAAACGAGACCGTGGTACGGCACAGATAGGATGTGTGTGTGCAACTGCTGGGGGGAGGTGTAGTGCCATGTGAGGAGGGCTGTGCTACAGTTCGTTGCTCCCTCCTGTCCTTGAAATGGAGAAAGAAACCCTGCTCCTGTTCCGTCTTCCAATGCCCTTCCCTTCTGCTGGACATGCAGGGATTTGGACTTGAAGAAGCCCATCTACCAGAAGACAGCCTGCTACGGCCATTTCGGAAGAAGCGAGTTCCCATGGGAGGTTCCCAAGAAGCTTGTGTTTTAGAGCCAGGGGAGCTGGGCCTGGTCTCACCCTGGAGGCGCCTGGTGGCCATGCTCCTCTTCTCCAGAGCCCTGGCTGCTGATCGCCTTCCCCACCCACCAACCCTCGGGGCAAAGCCAGGTTCCTCTCATTTAGCCTGTTCTGTCATCATCATGGCCGGCTGGAGGCAGGGGCTTCCTGGTGCTGGAGGTTGGCTCTTGATGTGAGGATGGGCATGGTGTTCTGCCGCTCCATCAGACTGGGGCAATGTTAATTTAGTGGAAAAGGCACCCCGTCAAGAGTGAATTCCCTCACTCGCCTCCCCCAACAGCTGGACCCTGACCAGCTCCCCCTCTCTCCCCTTGTCTGTGCCAGGTGAGGTCAGCACATCTCACAGACCTCAGGGCTCCTTGTGGACCTGGGCTCCTGGGCCTCCCTTTCACAGGCAGCCAGCGCCCTGAGCCAGGGTCTCCAGAAAGCCCCTTCCAGGCCAGGCATGTGGCAGGGGTTAGAGCAGGACTAATGTCTCCTAAGCACCTGTAGTGTGCGAGGGACCCAGCTAATGACTGGGTCATTTTTTCTTCACTGCAACATGATGAGGTAGTACCTTTTATTATCCCATTTATAGATGGGGGAAAGCAAAACACAGAGAGGCTGGATAACTTCTACAGGGTCCCACAGCCACGTGTTTAGGCCTAGATGTGTAACTAGGAGCTTTGACTCAGGAGCCTGTAAAACACCCCCTCCCCCATCGTTGTCACATGCCAGTAACAGGCTTGAACAATGACAAAGCAGATTCAGAAATGAGGCCATGGACTCTGTCCTGAAGGCCCAAGGTTACTGGAAATGAGGGGATTAACCCACCAGCTCTTGTTCAGCCCTGGGCAATTGTCTGAAAAATGAAGACGGAACCATAGGGCTATTTTGTTTGCTTCATGTGTCCCAGAAGATGGCTGAGGGTAAGCTGGATACCTGGACCATCAGCATGGGCTGGAGTTTGGGATTAACCAGCAGCTCTAGAATCCCAGCCCCCTGACCTCTCAGAGACATGCAGAGATTGGGTTTTTGGACTTCTGGGGTAAGTGGTCTGAGTCCAGTCTAGCCCTATCTGGGCTTCCTGTAGCAGAAGCAGCAACTTGTCCTAGCACAGATGGCCAGCCCCTTATACAGAGGCCCTCAGGTCTTTCTTTTTCCCTGGTCCCTTGTATCCTCTGCAGGCTGAGTGCATTTGGAGGGAGGGAGGGGCCCTTCGGATGCCCCATCCAGGGAGGCTGGTCCTAAGGCCTCATGTTAAATAGGCGGGGCTTGCCTTCTGGTGTTGGACAAGCTTCTGAGATGTCACAAGGAGATTCTGCCTTTGCCAGGTGACTCTCTGGGGAGCAGGTCTGCTCCCAAGGGGCCTGAGCAGTCCTTGGCCCGCTAGGGTCTTGGAACTCACCTGCCTTTCCATCCATGGCCAGCAGCACCTGTCCCATCTGCCCCACTTGTCCTTAGCCTGGACCTCTGATAGCAGCATCTCTACCTTCTCCCCAGCTCCCAGGACCACAGGCTCAGGCAGGGGCTTCCATGGGCCCCAGGGGAACAGAGGGGACTCGGCCTCTCTCTAGGGTGCATGGTGCTGGTTCAGGCTGGGAGAGGCAGCCCAGGAAGTCTCATCTGGGGAGCAGGCAGCCTGCATCTGGGCCTTGGCTTGGAGCACAAAGACCCTGGCTTTCATTTTCTCTCAGATGAACGGAAATTAAGGCAACAAAAGAAGCCCGGCTCCTGGTCACCTAGGAAGCCTCAAATTCCTTCCCGTGGAGGGAGGGAGAGGTTTGCAGGTGACCGAGTTCCTCTAACTTGGATCATACTCGACATGAAAATTCAGAATTTTATACTTTCCCTGCCCTCTAGAGAAATAAGATATTTTTTGTCAATTTGTTTGTTTGAAACTAAAGCCTTTATTTGTTAATAGTTCCTGCTAAAACAGTGAATAAAAACTCAAGGAGCAACTACCCTATGTTTAGTTTTTCTCTGCAAAACCCCAGAGACATGACACCTGCTCTGTGTAGCATTCCCTGGTTGCCCGTCCCCACCAACAGAGGGAGTTAGTATCCTCCCCTCGGGGTCACCCCATCCTGTCCACATGGAGCAGATGTCTCATGGACTAGGTTTTTCTTGTTACTAGCAGCTGTGTTAAGCCACACCACTGCCATGTTCATTCCTCACCACATCTCACCAGGGTTGATATTCTTAGGAAGCCCATTTTTACATGCAGGGCCCTGAGGCCCAAAAAGGGTTAAGACCAAGGGCAGTGGCCACCTCTGGCTCCCCCTGAATTCTGTGTGCTCTCCTTACGCATTGCTGCCCTTAGGCTGCCTATGCCTTATCCTGTGCCCTTCCTGCATGGTGTCTCTGTGAGGCTGGCTTGAAGGCATGCTCAGGCCATGTCTGGAGTGTGGATAAGTGACTGAACTTGAACAAAGTGAGGGAGTGGAGGGGCTTCTGCAGAGAGAAGAGCCAAACTTTTAAGTGGGTGCACATCTCCCTTCACTCATGTTCAGTTGTGAGGAGAACAAGCAAATGGTTCTTTTTCATTAGAAGATCATCCCTGCCATGGCCCCTGGTGATATGGTTCTTGGGGTTTGATCAGAGCAGGAGGAAGATGGGTCCTGCATGGTTTCCGGCAAGCAGGCTGTGTGGACAGGACTCAGCTCTGAGGAATGTCCTGGTGCAGCCTGAGGCAAAGCCTGTGTGGCTCCCCTGTCTCACGTGCGGACAAGGCTGATCTGGGGTGCCAGGAAGACCCAGAACATGGCAGGGAGGGGAGAGGAAGATGAGGCCAAAGGGCCTCATAGTCCTGTTTGAGACAGAACCTATACCCCGAGAAGACACTAGGTGGGCGGTACAATGAAACATGACACATTACAGAGAAAAGCACGTTTCTCAAGTGCATACAAACAGACACACTTACGAAACACACTGGAATACTTGCCTGGGGTAGGGGGAGGACTCTAGGTATAACATGCAAAATAATTAGTGAAAGCAAGAAAGAACCAACTTTTGAGCCACAAAGCCAAGTGTCACAGTGTTAGGGAAATGTGGAAGGAGCAAAGGAGGTTGGCAGGGAGCGGCCAGTGGAGTTTGAGGAAACTCAGGAGGGCAGGGTCCCTGGAAGTCAGGTGAACACTGTTTCTAGAGCAGGGGAGCCACCAACTATGCAAAATGGTTTTGATGGGTTGCATGATGGGAGGCCCAGGACTGTCCAGTGAATTCAGCCTCATGGAGGTTGATGATGTGGGAAATATGTAAATATGACTCCGTCTCTCACCCCAGTCATCCTCCCCGGGCCATCTTGTGACATTCAGAGTGCGTGCTGGGCTGCACTGACCTACATGTCTACGCAGTGCCCGCCCCTGCCCTCATCCTGGACTCTGCTCCCCCGCCACACACATTCCGGACTCCCTGGCTCTTTAGCTTCCCCTGACAGGCCAAGCTCGTTCCTGCTCAGGGTCTTTGCACCTGTCATTCGTCATGGGTGTGGGTGTCGTTCTGTCATGGGTGTCGTTCTGCCATGGGTGTGGGGTGTGCTGCAGGCTTCAGATGAAATATCTGTGTTTCCAAAAAGCCCCTTACTTGATAGCCTCTCTTTCTACTCCATTCCATTTTTAGTTTCTTGTTCAGTGTTTAACATGATGTTCCTTGGAGCCTTTCACTTGAATCCTTCCACACCCATTCACTCTCCCTTCCACACCCATTCACTCTCCCTCCCACACCCATTCACTCTCCCACACCCATTCACTCTCCCTCCCACACCCATTCACTCTCCCACACCCATTCACTCTCCCTTCCTTCTCCACATGGGGGTCCTCCGAATCCCTGCAGTCTCTGCTGACAAGCCTCCCTCCACGATGCTCCCAGTCTCCCAGGAAGATGCTCCCAAGCACCATCCATAAATCACACCCAACACCGTCTCCATCTGGTACCAGGCTATCAAAGGTTGTAGTTCTTTAAATGACTAAATATTTTCATTAATTATTAATAATGGTATTATGGCAATAATTCTATTGCTCACACTCTGAAGATGATGTATCAACCCAAGTAAGAAAACTTCTTTCCCCAGCTTCATTAAGGTATAATTGACAAATTAAAATTGTATGTATTCAAGGTATACAATGTGATTTGCTATATGTATATACTGTGTAATAATTTCCACGATCAAAATTATAAACACATCCATCATCACACACAGTTACCTGAAAGGCTGAAATTCTTTATCGATGTCGGTGCTTGTTTTTTTATATCTCTTGCCCCCATAGGACTTGGGGCTTCCAAGGTCATCTGGCCTTGTCTGCTGTCTCATACCTGCCTTCAATGCAGGGCTTGGCACAGAGTAGGTGCTTGGTGTAGCATGGGTCATATCAGAGAATGAACTTAAGGTATGTCCATCTGTTCTACCTCCTGAGCTCCTCTTAGCAAAGATAATTCTGCAAGATACAAGGATCCTGCTTGCGCTTTGGTAGGTCTTGCCAGGCTCAGCTGCTCAGAGATGTAAATGTCAATCATTCCACAGAGCTGTTTTTTTTTTTTTTTTAAAGCACCTGTTAAGAGCATAGCACTGTGACTATAAGGATTTATACTGTTGCAGGTCACAGAGGACTAGAGAGACCAGTATAGGTGAATACAGGAGGGTATTTATTTTAAGGTGCACACCAGCTCAGTGGATTCACAGCCAAAAAGCTGAGCCTTGAACAAAGACTGAGCAGGGTTTTTATAAGCAAACTTACAGAAGCAAAACAAAGGCAGTTAATCATATACTGACAGGTCATGTAATCTATAGCATAACTGATGACTTGGCATAACTTGTGGCCTTGCATAGCTGGTGGCCTTCTAGCTGCATTGAAAGAAAAAACAAGAACTGGCTAAATATTTGTCCTTTTTTTTTTTTTTCTTTTCCTTCATCCTTGCTCCTGTGGTGGGGTGTCTGGAGCCTATTCCATTGGTTTCAACTTCTCGAACAGCGTTATCTTATAACTGTCCTTGAAGTGAGCTTGCTAGGCAGAGGAAAACTTGTTTGTCTTTTCTTTTTAACCCTTGCCTTGCCACACTCTGGGCCTTGGCTTTTACTTTTCTTGGAGTGAATGAATGCAGTACTTATTATTATTTTTAAATGTCTGCCTCCGTACAATTGATCACTCTCCATTTTAGTTGCTTCAGCCCTAGAAGTAACCATGGCATGCCAATGAGGGAGACACCTCGTGTCAGAGGTCCCAGAGAAAGGCAACATCCAATGAGGGGCAGACACACAGGAGGGATGAAGGGGCTCAGGAGGTGGGAACTTGGTCTGAAAAGTATAGGAGGTGCTTTGGAGTTGGAAGTGGATGGAGGAATGGGGGATGAGAGGAGAGTCAGGGAAAAGAATTAGCTCAGCAGGGGTTTGGTTGGGATGAAAGGCATGGGGTGGGAACTTTAGAATAACTTCATGCCTGTGGCAAATTCCCTAGAGTAAGTATGACTCAGGCACAGTGTAAGAGGCAATGTGACAGACACCTGGTCCCTGGCCTATGAGGTCTTCTTCCTTCCTACCATAATGCCTCCATGAGGAACGTTTGGAGAAAGAAGGAACAAGGACTGTGTTCTGAGTTTGGTTCATTTCGGCTCAGATGCGGAACAGTGTGGGTAAATTAATAATTCAATGGGAAGAAGAAATCAACCCAAGGGAACAGGAGAGTTTACAACCTCAACAGCGGAGTCCCTATGATATGGGAGGTTTGTCAGACCCTTATCATGTGACTCTCATGGGACGGGATGAAAAGCAGAAGCCAAATAATTTGCTGTCTTAGTCTTTTCAGGCTGCTATGACAAAATAACATAAACGGGGTGGCCTACAAATTAGAGAAATTTGTTTCTCACAGTTCTGTAACTGGATTTTGAGAGCTGGGTGCCAGCGTGGTTGGTTCTGGAGAGGTCCCACTTCCTGGGTACAAATGGCCAACTTCTCACTGCATTCTCACACGGCAGAAAGAGGGTGAGAGAGTTGGGGTGCATGTGATAAGGGCACCAATCCCATTTATGAGGGCCCTGCCTCTGAAAGGCCCCACCTCCTAATATCACATTGGAGGTTAGGATTTCAACATCTGAATTTTGGGGGGGACACAAACACTGACTCCATAACACTTGCCGAATCTGATTTCTTAAAAATGAAATTCTTGTGCATTAGGAAAAAGCCACAAGTAAGGGTAAAAGATAAGTGACAGAGTAGAAAATATTTGCAATCTGAATGGAATGAACCGCAGCTCAATAAGAAAACAATACGAGCCCCAGTAGGAAATGGAAAAAACTAGATGGATAGGAATAAGTAAATATAATCAAAGAAATGGAGAAAGTCAGGAGAAAGGTTGCTCAATTGTACATGTTTCAAAAAATAAACACTTTAAAAAATGCAACATTGTATTTTGGCAAACAGATGGCAAGAGAGAAAGGAAAGAAAAGAAATAAATAAAAAGGTTTTTTAAATCCAGGACTGGCAAAGATATAAGGAAATAGACATCCCCAAACGCAGTTGACGGGTATAACTTGGTACAAACTTTCTGGGTGAAAATGTGGTTCTTCTTGAAATGTAAATGTCATGTTTGCCTAGTTTGACCTTGGGGTCAGAGGTGGCATCAAGACAGAGACAAACACTTTGCTCCCAGGCCTAGGGGATAGGACCCCAGGAGGGCAAGGTCAGTGTGTGCTGAATGGACTGGGGGATGGGGTGGGTGGATCTTAGGAAAGCATCCATTCTGGGCCACCAAAGCAGGGCTTCTCTCCTGCCCCAGGGTTGAGGTGGCTGCCTCTAGGGTGTTTTCAGGAGTGCCCACAGAAAGGCCCTGGGACACAGGGTCTGGCTGGGAGGAGCCCCCTCCTTCACAGGCCAAGGCTGCAACTGCGGAGCCAATCACAGCAGCCTGAGAGGACAGGAATTCCCTTCCTCGGAGTCTGTCAGAATCCCAAGTTACCAGGAGGAAACTGAGGCTCTGGCAGGGGAAAACACTTTGGAGGACCACCCATTCAGAGAGCAGGTTGTGTCTGTGGGCAGGATGGGAGCTAAGAGTGGGAGCCAGCTGGATCTCCCTCCACTTCCTCGAGATCTGCTCAGGACACTGCCTGGTTCCCGCTGCTCTGGAGGGACTGTTCCTGAGCTGTGAAGTCCTGGGATCCTGGGCTGTGAAGTCCTGGGATCCTGGGCTGTGAAGTTCTGCGATTCCTTTAGTTCTGAACTGCATGTATTCTCCAGCAGGAGGGGCAGTCCTGGACTCCTGGGCTCTGCCCAGGCTTCCCAGGAGCCTCTCTGGGAAGAGTGGGGGCCACTGCCTTTCCACTTCCCATGGCAGTCCCTGGCCCTGGCCTCCTCCAGGGCTCTGCAACCCTCTCCAGGCCCCCTGGCATGGTACCCATGCCCTCCTAGGGAGAGTAGGTGGGGTGGGGTGGAGGGCTCGACCTGTATAGATGACCCAGGGCTGTTCCATCTTCACCCTCGGGCTAAAAGTAACCCAGCAGCAGCTTCAGGGACCCACCTCCCAACCCCCACCAGGCCAACCCCACTCCCACTTCCTGGGCTTGCCCGGCCCCTCCCAGCAGGCACCTCCAGCTCTCTCCACCTCCAGCACTGAGCTCTACAAAGCAGCTCTGAACTTAGTTCTCTTCTATGTCTTTGGTTTTCTGTTTGTTTTCATCTTTAATTGTATATTTCTGCTCCTCTTTTAAAAGAAAGGAAAGAAGCCATTTTTAAAATTGTGTTTGGATTTTTGCATCAAAGCCTTCACAGTTTGAGATATTTTAATTCGTTTTGATCTCATTTCTATTTCTCTGCTTTCCTTGTGTTTCTTTTCCATTTTTAACTTTCTGAGCTGCATGTTGGTTTTGGTGGCTTCTGGATCCAAAATGGCTTATGGGGGAGTCATAAAATGCCTATGTGGTTGCTTTTCCTCAATTTTTCACTCATTTCTAGTTTCATTGACAGGTTATTAATAGAAAATAATCTCTATTATTTGTACTTTTCAAAAACATTTTTGAGATTTTCATTGTAGTCCAAAATGGTGAATTTTAGTGTTATATGATCACCTGATGTTATCAGATTTGCATTTATTTCAATTTGTTAAATATTTAAAATTATATAATATATACATGTATATTTTTAATTATATATTTCAGGTATTTTGTGAACAGGGATTTTTAACTTTCCTTAGGGAAGCAACTGACAAGAGAGAACAAGAAGCGTGAATTCTGAGGAAGGGCAAGGGATGGTTTTGGGCCTCATCACTCACTCACTCACTCACTCAGCTCTTCCTTCCTTCCGCGGCCTTCCTTCCTTCCTTCCACCGAGCGCCAAGTCCCACCCCGGGCCCGTGGGGCCTGGTAAGGAGCGCAGTTATTTTGTGTGGATATAAATGTGCTCCACGCCAGCAGCCAGAGGAAACCTTCCGGGCAGAGACACCAGGGTGCTCTCAGGATGGGGAGAGTGCTCTGGGCCCACAGGAGTGGGTTCAGCAGAGGGCAGGGTGGAGGGTGTGACTCTATTGTCGCTGTGCCCCCACGCCTCTCCAGTGATAGTCTGCCCTGTTGCCAGGCACAGATGTGGTTCTGGGCGCACCCTGGTCAGTGGTCTCAGTGTTTTGGCCCAGCTGGCCATGGTGGCTGCAAGAGGCTCTGCAGCAGCCTGGGAAGCGGGGGAGGAGCTTCAGCCTCGCATGAGTTGCTTTATTGGTGAACCTGGCGGACTCCATGGAGCTTGTGGCAGAAGCAGGTGAGCACAAGTTTCACTCAGCCTGGATCACCCTTGGAGGTGGTGAGGGTGTCATGGTAATTGTGTGGTGACAGTTCTCTTGTTTTTGACAGACTTGTTTAACCAGGAGATGAAAGACATTCTGTGCAGAGATCAGGGACGTGTCACTGCAGTCCAGCACTGGTTCAGTGGAATGTAAAACCCTCACCCAGCTTCACCTTGGGACAGAGGAGGTCAAAGCCCAGGAGTGCCTGCTGCCCTGGACGGGTCCAGCTTGTGATCTGGAGCTACAGAAGGTGACTTGAGGCTCTTGAAGAAAAGCTGGAGGGAACTGCTGCTTCTTCTCAAAGCCACATTCTGTGCCTTGAATGGAAACTCATGATCATTGGTGGAGAGCATGGGAGGCTGAAAGAAACCTCATCATCTCCAGACAAGAGGCACAGTCCTGAGGCAAGGAAAACGGACACAGTGATTCCCCGAGTTTCTGGACGTGGATCCTCAAGCAGCTGATAACCCAGATGGAGCATGATTGGGGGCATTTGCCCTCTGACCTCCAGGCATGGACACAGCCTCCTCTGTCACTCCCCTCCCTTCATACCCCACCTCAGCTACCAGCCTTTCCCCTGCCCTCTTTTTCTCCATTCCCAGAGCCTATGTTTCCAGTGAACTCAAATGTGGAGTTTGTGGGAAGGAGACGTCCTCTTCTGTCCCCTTCTCCAGGAATCCTGGGTGAACTCCTGAGCCAGCTTCCATGAGGGGCTGCTATCCTCCTTATCCCCACTCAGGGGCTGGAGCCCCCACCCAGAAAGTGGAAAGGAGTTGCTTTCTGGCTTCTCATTGAGCCACCATATGACCCTGCTAGTCCAAATGCCCCATTACCACCAGGCCTTACATGATTTCTCACGTTTTCCCAAATGTGTGTTTGAATTATTTATGAGGGGGCTTCAAAATTCATGGAAAATGTATATTATGAAAAAACTGTGCATGGACTTCACATTTTTTTGTACCAAAATAAACTCACACCAACTTGTTATAATATTTCTGAATAGGGTCTAGTTTGAGGCACTGGGAAGGATCAGACATTGGCTTGACAAGAGCGCCTATCAGAGCAACATGAATTCTGTGAAAATTGAAGTAAAAACAAACATTAAATTCATGGTGAAGCTTGGGTGGAAGAATGGTGAAGTCATGGATGCTTTACCAAAAGTTTATGGGGACAACATCCCCCCCCCCCGCAAAAAAAATCAGCAGTTCATAAATGAATAACACATTTTAAGAAAGGAAGAGATTCAAGACCAGCCTGGCCAACATAGTGAAACCCCATCTCTTTTAAAAATACAAAAATTAGCTGGGTGTGGTGGCATGCACCTGTAATCCCAGCTACTTGGGAGGCTGAGGTAGGAGAATCACTTGAACCCAGGAGGCAGAGGTTGCAGTGAGCTGAGATCACACCAGTGTACTCCAGTCTGGGAGACAGAATGAGACTCTATCTTTAAAAAAACAAAAACAAACAAAAACAAACAAACAAAAAAAAACAAGATGATGTGGAAGATGAAGCCCACAGCAGCAGAATATCCATATCAATTTGTGAGGGAAAATATTCATCTTGTTCATGCCCTAATTGAAGAGGACCAATGATGAGCAGCAGAAAAAGACCCAACACCATGGACAGATCAGCTGCAGACAGGAGGAGAGATTTAGATGAAAATTTTAAACAAGTGGGATTAAGATCCTGAAGCATTTCTTCAAAGAATTGTAACAGGAGATGGAACTTGGCTTTCCCAGTACAATGCTGAAGACAAAGCACAATCAGAGCAATGGCTACCAAGAAGCAGAGGTGGCCTAGTCACAGCAAAAGCAGACAGGTGAAGAGCAAAGGTCAGGACAACAGTTTTCAGTGATGCTCAAGGCATTTTGCTTGTTGACTTTCTGGAAGGCCAAAGAACGGTGACATATGCTTATTATGAGTGTTTCAAGAGAGCCACAGCTTTAGGAGAAAAATGCCTAAGAAAGCTTCACCAGAGAGTTCTCTATCATGACAATGTTCCTGCTCATTCCTCTCATCAAACAAGGTCAATTTTGCAAGTTTCAATGGGAAATCACTAGGTATCCACCTTACTGTCCTGATTTGGCTCCTTATGACTTCTTTTTGTTTCCTAATCTTAAGAAATTATTTAAAGGGGACCAGTGTTTCTCCATTTAATAATGTAAGAAAGACTGCCTTGACATCAATTCCCAGGATCCTCATTTCTTTGGAGATGGACAAAATGGATGATATCATCACTTAAACAAAAGTGTCTTGACCTTGATAGAACTTGAGAGAAATAAAGTTTATATTTTTTATTCTTGTCTTTTAATTTCATTTTCCCACAAATTTTTAAAAGTCCCCTTGTATTTGTTTTTAATTTAAAAACCTCTTTTATATGTGTTTTACTTTTCCTCAAATGATAGATCAATAGTATTATGCATAGATGAATAAAATTTGGTAAATAATGGTTATTTAAATTATTCTCATTAAAAGTTCTAGAAAACAGAAGAAGTTAATTTTAATTTTATGATGTAGTCCATTATTTCCAAAACTATGCTATTATCTGGGAGTATTTCAACCACCAGAAACATTTGAAATATGAGAACACTTCCTCTCTGCCAATGCTCCTGTGTTGCTCAGTGATAAGAGAACAGTGGAGGCTAGTTGTCAGTCTCCATAAATGTAAAAGAATGGCTTGGCTGTGCTAACATTCTGAAGGGTAGGTGGCTCCTGGTCTGGGCCCAGCAGGGCTGCTGCCCCCTGGCTGTCGAGGTCCTGGCCAGAGCTGGACTGAGCTTAACTGTTCAAGGCGGTGAGAGATTGGTACAGGCTGGGAGTCCTCCTCACCAGGGCATCTGGCTTGCTGGGCCCTCAGACTCTTCATCTGGGGTAAAAAGCCTGCCCCAGTGTCATCACCATCTGTACAATGCATGTGCTAAAGGCCTCAGGGCAGCCTGGGCGAAGTGCTGCGGTGTCTGCAACTTGAGGACTAGGGGTTGGGATGCCGTGCTGAGCCAGGATCAAGCATGCCCAGGGATAGATATACACACCTTATAGGTAAAGAACAAGGCTGGAGCCTCAGGGTGATACAGTGAGCAATCCTAGGACCTCAGGTTCAGACCAGGTCCACCTTGCAGTGTGAAAGGCCAAGTGAACCTCACCAGGCAGGGCCTGATGCATAGCTATGGTCACTGCGGACAGAGCATGCTCTGGCATCTTCAGGGAAACCTGAACGGAGGCTCTGGGGTCAGGGGGAACAAGGTTTGAAGCAGGCTCTAGAATCTTCAGGCCATGCAACCTCTGAAAATCTGTGGAACCTCACTGAGAACAGTGAGTTTCCCTAGCTGTTACAAGGGAATGAAGATGGACCCTGCCTTGCAGTGAGCTTGGGAGGGATATGGTAGACAGAAAGGGTCTAGCTAGTGCCTAGGACCTAGCAAATGCTCAGCAATGGATAGTGCTTCACATCATCCTTCTCCAGGGACACAGAACTGAGCTGGCCTCTGTGGACAAATAAGGATGAGACAGCCAGAAGAGCCATGAAAAAAGATGAAGACTCTGTTCCTATCAGACTAGGCCATTGGGAAGCAGGGGAAGTACGGGAGAATTCATGCAGATACAGCCTTGGAGACACCGAGAATTAAAATTATGCCTCCCGTCCTATCTTGGCACCTGATACAAAGCAGCTCTCCGTGGATGAGGAATCAATGAACAGGGAGAGTGATGTGTGACATTTATTTGCACATCCTTCAATTGGCTGCAGTTTTAAATTCAGCCAGTAGAGGGCAGAGGTGGCTCACGCATTCTCTGTGGACTGATGAGGGGGTTCCGGGGAGTTCTGTGTGTTCCCATGGGGGGATAATAAGCTTCAGGGCTCAGGGAACCCCATCCCTCACCATCCCTCACCAGGAGGCCTTTCAGAACCCCCGAGAGATCAAGACTCTCCCCAGCTTTCCATCTCTCTCAACAGGGCAGGCCAGTTGAGACAGACACTCCTCTATCAGTCTGACCAGGTTTCCCAGGGCCTTGGTGTGCCTGCGCCCCATCTTGTCCCAGGGACTGTTCTGCCTTTCTCCTTTGTTCAGGGCGGGGTAGTCTTTTTTTTTTTTTTTGAAACGGAGTCTTGCTCTGTCGCTAAGGCTGGAGTTGAGTGACACAATCTCGGTTCACTGCAACCTCTGCCTCCTGGGTTCAAGCAAGTCTCCTGTCTCAGTAGCTGGGATTACAGGCATGCCCTGCCACCTCACCTGGCTAATTTTTGTATTGTTAGTAGAGATTGGGTTTCGCCATATTGTCCAGGCTGATTTCGAACTCCTGACCTCGGGTGATCCGCCCACCTCGGCCTCCCAAAGTGCTGGGATTACAGGCATGAGCCACTGCGCCCGGCCGTTTGGGGAGTACTTTTCTTAGGAGGAAAGGATAATGCACATGAGTGCTTATCCCATACCGTTCCTGCAACCGGTGTCTGTCAGCTGGCAACTAGCTGTTTATGCCTGTTTTACAGACGTAAGAACTGAGGCCCATTGCAGGGTCACCGTTATCAATAAGGAGCAGAGCCTCATTAAGCATGGAGTGAAATTTGATGTGAATATACATTCTTTGTATTTCCCCTGCCCTTTGGCTTGGATGCTAATGGCTGGTTACCTCGATGAAGGAAGAAAAAGGGTGACTGGCTCCTCCTCCTGTGGTAGAGAAAGGGATGGCTGGCATCAGGCTCCATTGACCCAGAAACAATTTTTGGGGGGGGCCAAAATGCTCCTCTTTTTGGGAGAGGGTTGTGGGATTGGATGCCAACCTTTGCATGGGACCTTGAAGAGCCTTTCTGCTTGAGGACACTAGCCCACGTCCCCCCTGTGGCAGAGACTCCCACCTCCCAGGGTGCTATAATGCTCTGTTTAGGACTGACCTGTCTACCTTGACTACAGTGGATCTGTAGGTGGGTGCAGGCCTCATGACAGGTGCAGCAATGCCACATCAAAGTGTAGATCGGCTCTCTGCTGGCCTCTTGCTTCCCTCCAGCTGGTTTCTGGGTTAGTGCACTGCTCCCTTCTCTGGTTCTTTTTTTTTTTTTTTTTTTTGAGATGGGGTCTTTCTCTGTCACCCAGGCTGGAATGCAGTGACGCAATCTCGGCTCACTGCAACCTCCGCCTCCTGGATTCAAGCGATTCTCCTGCCTCAGCCTCCTGAGTAGCTGAGATTACAGGCACACGCTACCATGCCCGGCTAATTTTTGTATTTTTAGTAGAGACAGGATTTTGCCATGTTGGCCAGGCTGGTCTCCAATCCCGACCTCAGGTGATCTGCCTGCCTCAGTCTCCTAGAATGCTAGGATTATAGGTGTGAGCCACCGTGCCTGGCCCCCAGGTTCATATTTATCCCTAACATGTGTCCTTGAGTAGCTGTGTGCTACCGGGCCCTATAGGGAAGGGCCAACTGGTCATATAAGCTGGAGTCCTTAGTCCTTCTCCTTCTGTGCTCCTGCTGTTCCTAGGACCAGGATGGATGCCGATATGGATTTCATACAGATTCCTTGTTTGTCCTGTGGATGTCTGCAGGGCCATGAGCAGACAGAGCCAGGGCAGTGGGCACAGCCCCAGGAAGAGTGATACTGGGTTATCTGGATGAGGCTTTGTGGTGGGAGCAGAGATGGCTAGTGGCCAGTGTCTCTGCCATGGTCACTTGCCATAGTTGCACTCCAGCAGGCCCAAAGGTCCTTTGTGAAGGTCCCTCCAGGCGTGGCTCCTATCTCATGGCCTGGAGTAGTCACAGCCCAGTCCATGACCCTTGGGAATATCCATCCCAAGGGTATATGTATAACACAAAAGATGGCAGCAATAAGCCCAAATATTTCTGTTATCCTTATCAATGTGAACTGGCTAAACTCACAAATTAGAAGTAGAAACGGGGTTTCACCATGTTGGCCAGGCTGGTCTCAAACTCCTGACCTCAGGTGATCCACCTGTCTTGGCTTCTCAAAGTTCTGGGATTACAGGCGTGAGTCACCACACCTGGCAAATTTTATTCTTTCAGTTTTCAGATGATCGGCCAGGTGTCTGAACACCCTGCATTGAGATGCTTCCTTTGTCCCATTCTCTGTTTCTGTATGGATTTCTGTCTACATCTGGACTTGCTCTTCTATTACATTTATCTGTCTGTCCATACATACACATTTACTACACTGTTTTAATAAATGAAGCTTCATAACTGAATTGCCTTTAATAAATGGTACCAGCTCCAATACCAATTGCAGCAGAAGACATGTCCCCTGTATTAGGTATTTGAGAGCAAGATGGATGTTCTGGGTGCTCGAGCTGAGTTTGTTTCCCTATGCCAGGCCTCCTCTTTACTCTTAGAGAAAGGTACCCCATTTTATAGATATAGAAAGTGAGGTGGGGTCAAGGAAGATCAGCCCCCAACTGTGCCAGTTCTGAATTTTGCAGGGTTAGGAGCACCCAGCCTCATGTGCCCATTTGTGAATGAGAAAACTTGCTCTGGGTGGAGATAGAGACATGTAGAGAAGACAGATCTGATGACGCATTATCACTCAACCACTCACTCATTCACCACTTCACCCCAGCATGGACTGACCATGTGCTCAGGCCAAGCCTTGCACTGGGGCAGAGAAGGGGCTGCTCCGTCCCCTGGGATCTCACGGTGGGCTGGAGGGAAAGGTGAGGAAGCACCTAGGGACAGGAGGATGTGACTGTGGTGGGAATGAATAGAGGGAGGAATGGGGCTGTGGGCAACCAACATGGGGCCTCTTGGTTTTAGCCCAGGCCCCCCTTCCAATGCTGAAAGTAGGATGTGTGCCCAGGACTTTGCAGCAGGAGGATTATTTAGAAAAGTGAATCCAGGGAGCAGAGTGAGGGTCTGAGAAAGTAAAGGAGGAGACAAAAGCTAAGGGTATACTGTAGAGATGACTACATTGAAGGCAACTGAGGCTTAACCCAGTGTGATCTCTAGGATAGCATCTAGAAACTGCATCACGGCAGGTGCAGTGGCTCACGCCTATAATTCCAGCACCTTGGGAGGCTGAGGCAGGCAGATCACCCGAGGTCAGGAGTCTGAGACCAGCCTGACCAATATGGTGAAACCCTGTCTCTACTAAAAATACAAAAATTAGCCCGGCGTGGTAGTGGGTGCCTGTAATCCCAGCTAGTCGGGAATCTGAGGTGAGAGAATTGCTTGAACCCAGGAGACAGACGTGGCACTGAGCCGAGATCGCGCCGCTGCACTCCAGCCTGGGCGACAGGGCGAGACACTGTCTTCAGAAAAAAAAAAAAAAGAAAGAAAAAGAAAGAAGGAAGGAAAGTGCATCAGATTGTGCATGCCTCTCTCTCAGTGAAAAAGGGGGAAATATTTAACTCCACGTTCCTGTCTCCATTGGTTGAGGGCTGTCCTATGGGAACAGGCAGGAATCCAGCAGGGATGCGTGGATCTGGTGACGGCCAGCACGCGTGGACTGTTTGCCAGACCTGTGGCTGGAATCTGGAGCCAGGTGAGACCACATGAGACTGGACAAGGGCTCTCGGCCTGATTCCCAGGTATGGGACTTGATGGCCACCTAGCTGGCCTGGATGGGAAATGCAGCAGGGACCAGGGCAGCGAAGGAGGCTGCTCCGGGTTCCCCACCCCACAGAGGAGGCAAACCTGAGACAGGGCAGCCCTTTCCCCTGGAAGTCCCTCCTTCAGGGACAGACCCAGAGGCTCCACAGAGCAACCCAGCCACAAGGGAGGCCTGCGTGTCCCCATGTGATGGGCTTTCATTGCACTGGGCCCCAAGGAGGTCACGGCCTTGGAGTGCAAGAATTCCTCCCGCCTCCTGAGTCCCAGGACTACCTGCCTCTTCTGTCCCCTCACCTGGGCCATCTGCCCCCCTCCACCTCCTGCAGGCTCACCCCTTTGTTCCCTGCTTTCTCTTTCTCTGCTTCTCTCTGCCTGCCTCTTTGTCCTTCCTTTCTCTTTCTGTGACCCTGTCCTCAACAACTCTTTCCCTTCCTCTATTGTGCTGTTTCTCTGTGACTCTCTCCAGCCCCCTCTCCCTGTCTCCGTCCTCTCCATCTCTCTTGCTTCCTGTCTCCATTCCTCTCTTCTCTTTTTTTCTCTGCCTTTCCCTCGGTGTGTGGATGACTGGCCAGCTCTCTGGACATCTCCCTCCCTCCAGCTCCCTTGGTTCTCACTGTGGGTCCTTCTGTCTTTGTCTCTTCCATTCCTCTTCTCCCCCTGGGCCCAAATCAACTTCTCTCCATGACTCCATCCTCCCATCTCCATCCCTCTCTCTCTCCCCTC